>NW_020272937.1:433516-520549 GCF_003268045.1 Sipha flava
TGTGTGTGTGTGTGTGTGTGTGTGTGTGTGTGTGTGTGTGTGTGTGTGTATGTATAACTACGTGGAGGGGTGATTCTGATATCGTGAGTTCATTGAACCGATGCTGTTGCGTCGCCGCTCAAATGTCCATTGGAACGATATGTACGTGAACGCGAGTGGGAGATGGACCAATGGGTCTCGCGTCCTGAAAGAACGGCGCGACGACGGTGCAAAGAACAACAAACAATAAAACCGTCAATATCTTTGCTGCAAGCGTTTCGCAAGACACTCGTGTCTGTTATCGTTATGCAATCGTCTCGAGTATACCAACTATCTGACTGAGCGATCTACACCCGTAACGCGTAGATCATGAATTCGAATAGGGTTTGGACCGTGTGCCGAAAACCATCTCACAAGCATGTTATGGACACACTCGTGTACCCGATTGCAAATAAAAAGATATTTCACTTTGCTTTAAATTCACTATAATTTTGATACAAGAAACTCTGACAAAGTACAATAATAATTATAACATATTAATGATCTGAAATGTTCTACATGACAACACGAATGCTCTGTAAGACCAATACTGACTTGTGTGTCGTATGTCTTATTCGTACGATCTGGTCGTCCGGTCTCAATGCTTGAATCAGCAGATTCCTTGGACAGTCGTACGGGTAAATGATTTTGTATGTAGACACATTATTGTAATCAAATACGCGTAAATTCATATAAATACTCATAACCAAGGCTCGGAATTTAGGTATTTGTATATTTGTCTAGGAAGTGCATATTGAAATTCTGATTCGATACAAATTCGATTCATAGTATATATATTTCTGATATAAACATTTTTGTTGCATAATTTTGCATATTTTGTAATTTTTTTTGTACCAATTCGCATATTTTGAGTTTAAGAACATTTAGATGCATATTTCATGGATTTAACAAAATTGTTTTAAAAAAAATGTATAGTTTAAAATAAAATATTAGATATATGACAACCAAAATTCTAAGTTATATATCGTTTGACAAAATAAATTAACTCATCAACGGCTATTATTTGTATTGCTCCGGCTCCCAATGCACTTAACAATAATATTATAATATTTATAGTACCGAGAACTCGTAATAGTGACCACCGCCGACCCGTATTTATTTTTATAAAAATTTACTACTGTATTAATATTTTATTATTAATATTTTAATAATATTAACATGACATAAACAAATTGTATAACCATAGGTAATTCGTAAACAATTATGTTTAACCATTAGCTTATACACAATATTATTTCTGTTCGTTATAATACTGCATACATCTGCATGCAAGCGACTTCACTGTACAGTTTACACTAGTCAGTAGTCAGTTTATAATTTTTTAAGCAATTATTTTCCAATTTTTTACTGCATATTATACCGTATATTTTGATATTTTTTTAACGCATATTTATACGCAAATTTTAGTATTTTTTAGTGCATAAAATTCCGAGCCTTGCTTATAACTATAATCATATTCTTTAGGGGTTTATAACAAGCACTTAACATATGGTTATATGGGCGCGGGCAGCTATTGATACGAATATTTATAAAAAAACGTCCAAATACTTCTGTTTCAACGATGATCATTTGCTGCGATGTTCCGCGCCCGCTAATGCATTTCAATTGAAATTAAAAAAATCCAAATCTCCCACACTGTTTTCCGTGTATCTAGTTCTAGAAATAATATTTTATTTTCATGAAAAATGCACAGAACTCCAATTTTTTTTACTGCTAAGTATATAATAGATTTTGATTAGTCTTGCATTCAGCAGATTTAACGTCGTAGTGTGAATCGCAAAATGTCACATTATTCCAATGCTGTATTGATCCACTTTCAGTAATGCTGGAAACTGTTTTGAGAGCAGTGTTATATGAGCAACGATTAAGAAATCCAATGATATTAGAACTTACAAGTGTAAATTATAATACGTTATATTGAGATTTTTTGAAACGAATATTGATTTTAAATCGATTTTATCGGATAAATGTAAATGTAAAAAGAGAATTTGGTTTTTGGCATACAAATAATTTTTAATTGTACCACAATTGTCGTCTACTACGTATTTTTTATTTTATTATTAATGTGCTCTACAGGGCAACGGTATTCCAGGTAGGAAAATTCAAGTGCATTCCTTTTGATTGTACCTTATACGTGTATTATGATATAAACATGCCCGGTTCAAGGGGTAGACGACATAGGCCCACGTCTAGAGCGGAATTTAACAGTTTTATACTGTAGATAATTAAAATTAAAAAAAAAATTATAATTTCTTATACCTACTCACATCAAATTATGTGTAGTAAAAGATAAAACTGATATATTTTTTTTTTTTTTTTAATTTAAATGATTAGTGATTTACTTGTTTACAAATTTATTGATTTAATGAATTGTTAACTTTACATAAATAAATATTATGAACTCAGAATTTAATCTATTTTAGTATTACTTATTTAAAAAAATAATATTTGATTTAGAATTTACATGTAAGAGGCGTCAAAATTTGCCTAGGTGTAATGTTACATTTGAACCGGACCTAGATATGTTTTCATCTTAATCGATGGACTCAATTATTAACCAAAGAAACATCATATTTATCCTACTACATAAAACTACCAATGAATATTAACCCCTTAATTCAAAAAATGTTCACAAGTCTTATTCCTGACCAGCCTCCACGCAGACGAAAAAGAAACTGGAATCGCGACCTATTACTCTGATAAAATAAATATAGAACTATAGAATCACCTTATTCTACACCTAGATTTATAGATTAGTAATTAATCTAGAGAATCTTATATATGGTATTACTAATGGGTGACTTCCCCTATCAAGTGACTCATATTATGTTCATATTATATATTATTTTTATCACAATGACTTATTGTACAAATTATGTGTATAGATTGTATTTTTCATCTTAAACTAAGTCTGGAATATTTATTCAAAACGTAACAATAAAAGAGAAAAAAAACGTCATATATAATTTTAATCCGATACCAAACCGTAAATTAAACGGAATGAAGTTGATATGATTGTTCTTACATAATACGTACTCGAATCATAATTATTATTAGTTAATAAGCATATATGTTAAATCAGTTGAAAAATTAAATTATTATAAATTAAATTTCACTGTAATATATTTAATTAGAAAAGACTGTTGAAATTTTTCGTTTTATACTAAATTCTGTTTTTTTTGTGTGATGTATCTTCACTAGAGTAAATAAGGTTATTCTGTAAATAAATGTACATATAATTTATGATGTAAGTACTACATAATTTAAAATTCGATATCTCATTAAGTTTTATCAAAATTATATTGTCTACTAATAGAGTCACGGTCAACTAACACCTTATACATTTAACATTTAGCTTAATAAATATTTTCAGCGTAATATCAAAACTACTACTTTCATTACAATGAAATTACTTATTATTTTATTTAAACAGAATATCTCCCATTTATTAATAAACAAGTATAGATATATAAAGTAAAATTATTTAAATAGGTATTAATATTAAATAAATAATAATTAAATAAATGTTAAACATTTTAAATAAATTAAAATAAGTAAAAAGTTTCATATTTTATTTTGAAAAAACATATAAACTTTATTTTCTAGTAGTATTTTTCAGTATTAATAATTATTGTGTTCAGGTGAATTTTTTTTTTATAATTAATTAACCTATTCATTTATATAATCATATAATGATCACATAATGTGTTGTATTTCTGTATGTAATTATTTTCCATTTTCCCACAAAACAATAGCAATTTTATAATGTATTTTTAAATGCCATGGCTTTGAATCAATTGAATTCTCAATTATCTGTGCAATAGAAAGTCAAGGATGAAAGAGAAATAATTACAAAAATGCACAAATAATTTGATATTAGATTCCATATCTAATTTTTTTTTTTTTTTTAATCTACCACCTGTAAGCAAGCTTGTGATGATGGTAGAGAGTTACAAAATCTAGTAATTAATACATTAATTGATAAAATATAAATAAATAAACAAATACATGAATTATAATATACATAAACGATAAACACTAGTCTAAATGAGTTTCTAACCAGTTGTAAATTAATTTTTTGAGATTCATTTACAACTGGTTAGAATATCTAATGTTTGAACCATTCAACTGTTAGTGGTCTTATAAAAAGTACATTACATTTTGTATGAAAATACAAGTACAATATCATCCATTAAAAATTATTTAAAATGCAAATAGAAGAAAATTGTTTTAAATCAAACTCAAATACAAATACTCACAACATGCATTGAAGTGTAAAAGCGCATATATCTTTATACTTGAATAATTACATTTGTTGTGTAATCTGATTACAGTTGCACATTTATACCGGAATTTAATTTTACATACATAATACTCAGAAATTCTGAAACTTTTGTTTGACCATTAATTGGCAAAAAAATATCGTTGTCGAAGTCAAATAATAATGGTCATGAACCGCAGCTATATTATAATTTCACGGCCTATTTTTTGTCACCACCAATATAGCGATCGAACACAAACACACTCGTACTTATAGGTGTATTACATTTTTTGCTTTTGTGAACTATTAAATTAAATATTTCTAAAAAAAGTGCCACGCCCATACAATTTTGTCTTTTGTCGTACAAGTTGCTGTTAAAACAAAACGTAATTTTTTGTACAAATATATTAAATATATCATAATGTGAGTTATATAATCTAAGTGGTTCGCCATAAATAAGAAATTTCTTTTAACTATTTGGTATACAATTATAGCGTACGTTGTTTGATGTATGCTTTTGATATAACTATAGGCCCTTACAGCCAATCGTAATTTCTTAGATTAATACATCAGCTCCAACAGCCGGTTTTGTATGGTAACGTGTATTTGTTAGGTTCTAATCGCCGACGTAGTTTTCCAATTATTGTTTTCTATCTATTGTTATCCATCCAAGTGATGTGTTTTTTCTGTACGTTAATGTATTCATACAGGAAAATATTTCTACTTGAATAGCTGCAGCTGCTACGACCTGCTACGATTCGGTTGTTATGACTGTACACTGTCATCTTGTGAGTGAAAAAACCGATACGCGTAGATAAATGTTGGCGGGTGGAGCCAAGCAGCTGGTTATGCCACTCCCACTGAATTGCCCATGACTTCATATCTTTACCGTTTATTTAAGATTCCAAGCTCGGGCCTCTTCTAACCGACTCTCAGCGACAAAATATTTATGTCGATCAACAGTTTTGTAGGTACATATAAGATATAATTACTAACATTTAATTAAGCTGTATATATTTATATGTGTAGGTTTATTGTTATTTATTAAATTAGACTTGGGAACTCTAATATTTTATGATAAAGTTCGACATCACCGTAATACCGCTGTACATTTTAAAACAAGAAACCCCAAAAATGTATGATAATAGAGAAAAAAAAATTTCACTAAAATAACAGCAAATAAAATATATTAGTTGAATAATTTTTCACTCTCTTAAAATAAATCTTTTTCCACACGGAACTAAGATAGGTTTAAAAACAATTATATTACGATGTATACGTTGATATTGGAAAATACTATTTCAACTATATTGATAATGTTTTTATAACGTTTTGTTATTAAACATTTCTAAGTTTTATCGATTTTTTTTACACATTATTTTATGTAATTATAATAATAAGAATATTTATAATAATTATTCAATATCCAATAATACATTTAATAGCGACCAACTTGCCAACTAATACCAATTTATACATATGCGTACATGATATACACATGCCGACGACCTATTTTCTTCCAAAAATGAGTTACCGTTTTCTTTTACTGTAACACGGTCGTGTCGCACGAATATTGCGATTTCACCCATTACATTCCTTTGCCTTGATATCGCCATTCGTTCGATTATCAATCGGGACGCCCGATAGATTAATCGAACCAATTTTCAAAGTCGGCGATGAGCCCCGAAGCACTCACGGACGGTGCGACGACACTGCTTGTCTGCTTTTAACCGTCTTCGTGGCCTTTTAATTTTGTGTTTACAATTTCTGTCATTTGATGTTTTATTTTAAAATATTTTTGTTAAAGCTACATATTAACATTTGATTGTGTTACATAATTATAATTATTTCTTCTTTTATTATTCATATTTATTATTATTATTAATATCAATATTAAATTGACTTTTATTATTTTTTTTTTACTATTTAATATTTTATTAGTATTTATTAAAATTATAATTGTGTGTATACGTCTGTGCTACATGACACCTGCCTACTTAGCTCCACTTCTATTTTCCTCCAATTATTATATTATTGATTATTCATTTTTCTTCACTACCGGTCACCATAATATATATACTTCTTTACTATTCAGTTTCAAATAAAATACTATTTTTGAACTAATAATTTATAAACATACACGAGGAGTACCTAGTTGTATATAATTTTCATAAAAAAAAACAATTATTATTTATTATTATTATTATTATTATTATTATTATTATATTTGATTTTTATAAATTAAATTAACATTGTATATATATATTATATTTTTATAAACAAAAAATAATTTATAAAAGACAACACATTATTCTAATAATTATTATTAAAAAAGTTGATAAATTTAATATTTTAATACAATAAGTAAACGTTTTATTTATTATTCTTTTATAATTAAAAAATGATAACAAATTATTTTAATAACTACATTTTTTTATAGTTATATGCCACTTTTTTGATAAATGCATACCTGTAAAATAAAATATACATTCATTATTTTTTAGTAATATGTATGTATAGTTTAAATTTAATTTCAATAGTTACCTAGTTATATCTTTTTTTTTAAATGCATCAACTGTCTCATTGCTCTCGATTGCTTTACATCTTTTATTTTCTCTCGATAGTCTTTCGACAATTTTGGAGTATAAAAATATGTTTGGAGAAAAATGGACAGCGGACTAAAATTATATTTATTTGTAGAGCAAAAAGGAGTTTTAATTTTTTTTTTTGTTTGAAAGAAAATGATCCCGCCCCACTTGCACTGAACGTCTAAATAAGGGTTCTATTGACACGGATCATTAATAGTAAAAAATAAAAATTATTCAGGCATATAAAATATATTTGTAGAATTAAAATATTTTTAATTATTAAATTGAACTATTTGTAAGCGATTTGTATTTTTTAATTTTTTTTTATTTTACTTTAGTTGTCTCCTTCTGTTAAAATTAGAAAATATTATGCAAATTCATAAACTCAATGTTTAAAATATTAAATTTATAACTATTAACTTATTAAATGCGTTCGAATAATAGACTTAAACGATTACAATATTTAATTATATCAAAATACATAATATACATAATTTCATCAAAAGAGGTACATTTTCTAAGAAGACTGCCTCAACAACACTTTTATAATATACTCCAATCAAAGTGATTGAGTTGTCATTTGTAGAAGATTTTATTTTTTTTTTTCTTACGTATTTTACATGTTTATATACTAAACTTCTTTTGATAAAATATTTACAGAAAACATCTCAACAAATATTAGTAGTTAATATTGTATAATATCGTAAACGGCCTTAAAGTTGTTTCTGTGTATATAATATACTTATAATAGCACTTTATTAATTAATAAATAATATTTATGTAATATTTTGTATGAAAATTAAATTTTTATTTTCATTTTTTTTATATTCATTAAAATATACACATGTATCAAATATGTAATAATTACAAATGCCACGCCCGCGGTCATTCACATGCATTGATTTTTTGTTTTAGATAAAAGAATAAATATTTATACAACAGATTCGTCACAAAAATTATTCGTTTTAATTATTAACACTTATGGAAGAAAATAATGTTGACATTTATTTAATTAGCGGCTAAATATGGCTCCATATTATTGGAATATTCGAATAATATTGTTTGCAGTCCCGGATTAAGGGCCGATACCGCCCTGGATCAATAAATACTATTATAAAATATACCTAATATAATAATTAATCAACTTACACTAAAAAGTATAACTATATGTTTAATGTCATAAAATGGTTTTCCAAAGAATTTTTTTAAACTAATGAAAAATAGTTACAAAATACAGTTATAATATTAATAAATTGGTTCATAAATATACAGATAATAATTAAAGTGATTTTTAATAATAACGTCAGTTAAAAAAAAACTAATATTATTTATTTTTATTTAAATAATTTTTTTTTATGGATTCAATAGTTACAAGTTTTTATATTAGGTAGTTCTTCTCAATTAATTTCCTTAACCAAATCAGATTATAAGCATAAAATTGATAAATTAGAAATTTTTTCTTGTATTAATGACGATCTTAAATACTTTTTTACATGTTTTAAAACAGAAAACGATCTCTTGCTACTTGCATTTGAAGAAAGTTAAGTGCAAATAATTCCTAAAATGATTTCAATATTAGGAAACAATATCTCTAAAGACGATGTTTTCAATGTTCTCAGTAGTAATATAAAAGTATTTTATTTCTAACGGAAAATATGAAAAATATTGAACGATAGGTTTGAACTGTACCAACTCTTCCACAAAAAAAAATAAATATTAATTTTTTTTCATTTCAATTTTATTTTATGCGATGCTTTGAATTATAGTAGCATAGTTAAATAAAGTTCCTAAATTATATAAATTGCTAGTAACATAATTTTATATTTTAATCGACTTTGTTATGACGCAATACTACAATTGTCGTACGTCATTAATTAAAACTCATTTATTCGTTTAATGCGATTCAAAAATACAATCAAAGTAATTTATTCATACTAGGTAGGATTCGACAGACATTGAAGGCCCCACGGTGCATTTCAAAATGAATATTTTTTCAGGACATACGTGAATTAAGTGACTGAATAATTAGTTACATTCCGACGAATCTCGTTCTACTCTATAATCATTACATCGGCATTGGAATTTTGCATATGCATAACCTTGCGGGTTAATGTGACAATAATATGATGAATAACTGAATATTAAAATACAAAAAACAATATACAAAATATTTTTGAACAACACTTTTATATAATATTATAAATGTATATTTATTTTTAAAACATTCTAATATTTCAGTTTAATTTTCAAATCACAATTATTAATTATTAATCTTTATTTTTTTATAACACAAATTAATCAATTTTATGTGATTTTACAATTTATTATTGATCTGTTGTTTTTGTATCTTTTCTTTATAATATATGAAAAGTAAAATAAATGTTATCATTTATTTTAATTATATTTTATTTGAATGCATAGGAAAAATAGCAATATTTCCATTCATATTAAAGTCTATTTTTAAGTAGTCCAGCGTATTGACCTATCGAACAGCAAGCAATTATAAATCCTTATCGGATGTATTTATGTAGTTTTGTCTAGGATATTCTGTCGTACATTTATACGTGTTTCAGCATCATTCTGAATTCTCTGTATGGTTTGATTTCATTTATTACTCGATTTTGTATGTTTTTTTTTCTGTTTCATAAAATACTGATACATAAAATATCGCACTATTCTAAACTTAGATATTTTGTGTCCGATTTTGGCGATGACATTTCTTCGTTCGACGCGAGTATTTTTTTTATTTTTTTTTTTGTAAATTATGCGAGTGTAAAGTTAATAGTGACAAAACATTTAATGAATAATAATTACTTGAATATTATTTTTATTTCCAGATAATTTTTAACAGTTACTATATCTTCGTTCAATTTTAGTTTATTACAAATTGTAAATTCATGTTAATTCATAAATGGTTTATATTTATTTAATAAATAGAAGTTTTTTTTTTTTTTATTTGTGAACAGAATATATTTTTGTTTTTGTTGTTTTTCATATCTTTATAGTATACTTATTATTAGGGATGGGCCGATAACACTTTTTACCGATACCCAAATACGTATCGATACCCGATACGTGAATATATAAAAATAGATTTTCATAAAATTTGATTTTTTAAATAAATAAAGTACCTAATGTTGTGAAATATTTACGGCCTTAAGTTACAGTCGAATCGCAAACGGGAACAATATATATATATATATATATATATATATATCTTTTGAGTTATTTACTATGATTATTATTTGTTTTTTTTAATGATTTTTTAAATAGTCAAAATATTCAAACTCTACAATCTTTTAACCTAATCTTTCTTAAATGGGTCAATTATTTTCAACGTTTGGTTTTTTACGAGTAAGTAACCGAAAAATGTATCAAGTTTACGATTTTGAAATATTTTACTTTTTTTATTACTCTTCAATGATCATACTATTATTAAGTCGGTAATATCGCAAATCAACTAGTAGTAAATACAACAAGATTGTGTTTGTACCGTTTTTATTCCAATTGGCAATTTTCGTCTATATGACTGTATCAAAAGGAATAGTCGAACTAGATGACAAAATCACAATATTTAGAATCGCAGGTGTATATAATAATGTGTATAAGGTGTACCTCTGTATATAATAATATAATTGCATGAGATTATAAGAACTGGACAGATCTTGAAGCATAAAGAAATTAAGACAGTCTTTAAAGTTATCAAATGTTTGTTTTACAAAACTCGTTTTACCAAACAACTTTAACTCTGCCTATAACTCGTTAATTTTTATATTATAAGTGTTAGAAACTATGTATATATTATAGACGTTTTATAGAAATTTTAAATGTTTATATCATATTGCCACGGCCTTAGAATTTATGCCACAAAAGAAATATTAATATGCTATTATATTTAGCTGTATATGTGTAGCAAATGAACATAATATTAATTACGAGTTTGCTATGTACCTCAGAACAGCCTGCAATTAACCAATAGGTTAGGTTAGGGCAGTTGTCCCCATTCACTCCTGCCAAGATACGCTTATGTATATATATAGGTAACATTGAGTTATTGAGTCGTTGAATTGTGGCACACTGATTGAACTCTTTCAGTTCACCTAAAAAAGTTGACTCTTCGAATCAACTCACTCACGAACTACTCATCCCTAATAAATAGTATCATTAAACCATTTCAAAAAAACACATTGAAAATACATTTTATAACAAAATTTTAGATGTTTAGTATATTATTTTTTATAACTATGTTCTAAAAATTAATAATACATAGCAAATCTCTTAAAGTCGAGTCTATATGCCGAATGAATCTATATGGTAATTAAATATTATCATTATTTTCTACTAGCCTTATGTACTTTGACGGTACGTTAAATCTCTAATCACTGGTTTGCTTTTTGCAAAACTTTCAATGTTCATTTTTTTATCTATTGTCAATTAATTACGCAATATTATTTTTACAATTTAAATCCATACATTTCTTAGGCAACGTTTATTAAACAAGTATTTTGATTATTATTATTTTTTTTTCAATCGAAGTGGATTTCAACTGTCGAGAACTGAATATAAAAAATCATTAGTTTAATTAAACGGTTTTGTCGAAGTAAATAATTAAGACATAATGAACTCCTCGTTAAGGTCTACAAAAAATGAAGAGCCGTGTATCGTATATCCATGGGTAAGCATACAGGGCTTTTGTAGTGTATAGTTTATGTAAATTCGATTTCATATAAATTAGATATATATAAATAAAATAATGAGTTTGAAAAATCGTGCTTAGGATGTTTGTGACGAGGATGAAATGAATGCCAAAGCGAATTTTCAAAACAATTATCTCGATCACATGAGCAACTTGAAGCTTAAATCGAAAACGCCGTCAAACACGTTGACTACCATAGCTTGTGGCGTCCGTACGTACAAATATTAAACCAGACCTATCAGCTAAAAGCGTTTACCGATTACTATTATTATTATTATTTGCAGTACCCAACGTGACCAAAGAGTTGATAGAAGAGTACTGTGAAAATGGTGTGTCCATGGTTGTGTTCAGTTTTGAGGGTTTGTCACGGGAACAGTGTCTAAAATTCGTTAACGAAATTCGTCAAGGAGTTTTTAACTTCAGTTTAAAGAAGAACGACCGGATACCGTACTCCATGGCACTGGTACTTGATCTCGAAGGATCTCGCATCAAAACTGGGTCTATTTCTACTTCGGAAGTAAGTGTTCTTGTTAAGAAAACCCGAATAACAATGAATAACCGTGATAACGACATCTAGACTCGTATATAGACGAATATAACGTATACTTTGATATACCTCACTTGTTATTGGAATGTAAAAATTAAAACGAGTATAACTTCAACGTAATAAAATATAGTTAACCTGTGTAAGACTAACACAGACTGTGAATAAGCCGGAAATCTGTATAAATCATGATAACTATAATTAATAATAGATATGATATATAAATTCTATAACTCAAAATCAAGACCTCTTTTTCGAGTTCAAAATAATTTTTTAAGATTTTTAAGCTTTGAATGTTAAATTTTTAGAACTCCTCATTCTAATTACAATATTTTAAATTAACTTTTTTCTATTTTACCCGTTTAAAAAATATTTAAACTATTAAATTTGTTTTGCTAAAATATTTCCAATAAAAGCAAAAAAATAAAAATAAATAAAAAAAACTATTAAATTTATAATTTCTTAACAAATTACTAAACAGTATTATAGATTGTTCAGAACTGATTGATCGACTTAAATTAATAATTTAGATAAATTTTCTTATAATAACATAAAAAGTTTTCCTATTCACCAAATATATTGACCAAAATTTTGTTATCCTCTCCAGATAATATTTTAATGTCTATAAAAAATTCTGAAAAGAAGTTAGATTTATTTTCTTGTTCTCTTAATGGTCTTTCTTTATGTATTCATTAATATTTATTTATATTGTTAATATTTTTTTTTATTAAATATGATGTATATATTATACATACATGCACTTTGATTTATACTTTATTAAACAATTCGCAGCCCAACCAAAATATGATAGAGCTTCCAACCAACGGTCATGTTTACGTCACCAACGACATCACGTATAAGAACAAGTGTACGGAAAACCGCATTTACGTGACCAGCAACAGTATTCTCCGGCTAAAAGAACACGACCGGATCTACTTGGACTACGGGAAAATCGAATTGGTCGTCAAAACAGTTGGTAATAATAAATATACACCGTTTGTACACGGTATATATCTACTTCGATCCGACACTAAAACGATTTTCTCCTGTAGACGCGGATGAGGTGTACTGCAATGTATACCGAGGGGAGTTTCTCGGGTCTCGGAGATCAGTGCACATAGCAGGGATCCCAATCGGTACGACGTCGCTCTCCGAAAAGGACGAAGAGAACGTCCGTATTGGTATCGAGCTTAAGGTTGACATCATCCTGATTCCTGGTGTCAGAAACGCAGAGTTCTTCAAACGCGTCAAAAAATTTGTCTGTAAGTGCATCTGTATTATGCCCGTGATGAGTAAAACACAGTGGCGTCATTTACGGAGGAGGGGAGCAACTATGCATTTGCGATAGTCTAGAGTTCAGCTATTCCAAAGTCACATCATCAAAACATAAATACGTCTTTTATATACCAACTGACGTGTTGTAAATCAGAAACATGACACGTGTACTATAAGGGCACTGATGTACAAAATACAAATCATTATATTTTTGGACTGATATGACGTCCCCCCTCCCTCCACGTTCATGGGTACTTTGATAAAATAAGCCATCAAGTCAGAAATTTAATAGGAGTGTTGTATACGCCGACTGCCCTACTCTACAAAAACTGATATCATGCCCCTACTAAAACATAACTTTTTGTCCTCTATTAAGTATTTATAACCTGGTACTAATGGTTGAATAACAAATTATTGTAACGACCCTCAAATTCAAACAATTTTTTTCTATATTTTATAGACATCGTACCATTTAACTGATGTTTTTTTTTTAGTATCATGACTAGAGGTCGGATTTTTATGATTTTACATATTTGTTTCTAGTCTATGCAGTTAAATGAGAGTGAGAAATCTTTACGATTCATGAAACACAGAATTCACAAGAAAAAATTTATTTTGCATAAAAAAGCAAATTTTAGAAGTTAGAGAATATTTAGCATGTTAGAGAAATTTGAGAATATTTTTCTAACATCGGCATATAATGAACATATTTCACATATATCAGCACTTTGATAAATACAATGTTCAATAAATAATTTTTTTTTGGGTTAATAAAAATTAATTTCCATGTATTCCTTATCGATTGCGATAGCACATCGGTTATTTCGTTAGCTGTCACGACTATTCTCGTCGTCTACTAGTCGTCCGTCGCGTCGCGTCGAGTGTTGATATTTGAGTGCTATTATTATAACTGTCTATAACATACAAATATGCCGAAAGCTTCAAGCAGTTTAAAAAGTTTATTTGCTCAATGGATTTCGTCGTACAATAACCAAAAAACGATTTTCACAACAGATGGGGCAACAATTTTTTGTCAAGTTTGTGACAAAAATATTCCTTGCAGCAAAAAATCACAGGTTACACAACATGTACATACTAATGTCCACATAAATGGTTTAAAACGTAAATTAAATACTTCATCAAAATAATTATTTTTATCAGAAACTACTACCAATGAAAAAAACTTAAATGATTTTAACAACGATTTGTGTCTAGCCTTAGTAGCAGCTAATATACCTTGGTATAAAATGCAAGTTTCTCAATTTCATACATTTTTAGAGAAATACACTGGCAAACAAATACCAGATGAAAGTGCGTTACGTAAAAATTATCTCGAGCCGTGCTACTATAATACTTTAACAAAAATTAAAAATTAAATTGGTGAAAATAATATTTGGATTGCTGTAGATGAAACTACAGATACAAATGGTCGTTATGTTGCAAATATACTGGTGGGAATATTAAAATCAAATACTCTAACTTGCCCATTTCTCCTGACATGCAAAGTTTTGGAAAAAACTAATCATTCCACTGTTGCTCGGTTTATCAATGATGGACTAAAATTATTATGGCCGTTGGGTGAAAATGACGAAAAAGTGTTGTTAATGTTATCGGATGCAGCTCCATACATGACAAAAACCGGTGATACACCATAAGTTTTCTACCCAAATTTAATTCACGTTACGTGTGTAGCTCACATGATGAACAGGGTTGCAGAGAAGGTCAGAGAAATGTTTCCAAATGTGAACACATTAATCAGTTATCTAAAAAAATATTTTTAAAAGCGCCATATCATGTCCAGGTGTACAAAGAAATATTGCCCAATGTGCCATTACCTCCAGAACCCGTATTAACTAGGTGGGGAACTTGGCTGGAAGCCGCTGTATTTAATTGCAAACATTTTGAAGGTTTGAAAAATGTTATAGACAAATTAAGTGAAGAAAAGTCGTCAGTCAGTATTGAAAAATGCAAAAACATGTTACACTTACAGTCTGTAAAAAATTATTTAATTTTTATTAAAACTAATTTTCTTCAAATTGTTACAACTATCAAAAGTTTGGAAAAATCAAATACTGCCTTAGTTGATATGATAAATATTATCGAAAACACTTTTACACAACTTGAGCAGATACCAGGAGAAAAAAGGAGAAGTATTAAAGACAAAAATATTGCAACTTCAACAAAAAAAACAAAGGATACACATTTTTGAAAAATATTAGACAAGTTCTTAGTGGAAATAACACAGTACAACTTCCGGAAAATTATTCACCGACTATGGTAGCCGACTTGCAATATTCTCCAGTGACATCGGTTGATGTCGAACGATCCTTCGGCATATACAAGAACATTCTTACAAACCGGCGTACTAAAATGACACCGGAACACATGGAACAATATATAGTTATTAATTGTTATTGTAAAATTAGTTAAATTAAATATATTTAAAACCAAATTAATGAAAAATAAATTTAAATAATAAATAAATAATAACTTAAAATAATAAATAAAATATAATTTTTTTTTTAATATTAAAAGAATATTTTGCATATTTAAAGACATAAAACATCATATATCTGGTATTTTAAAAGAATGTTAAGAGAATATATTACCTATTTTATGTGACATAAAAACATCATATTTTAAGAATTTTAAGAGAATATAAATCCGACCTCTAATCATGACACTTAAAACTAATTTTTAAATATATTTGGTTTTCATTGGTTTTAATTTATATTTTATTTAATAATTACCTAAATCGACCGTTTGATGAAAATCAATTTTGTATCAATAAATCAACCGGTAACTGTTTTTTATAAAATTTACTCTTAATTTTTTTTTATTAGTGTTCGCTTATGACTATTACTAATTAAAAATGTTTAGATATTTGAATACAAGTATTTAAATGTTTCTTAAAAACCATTAAAAGTTACTAAGTTACTAAGTTTAACTAACTGTAGATAATTTTCAATAATTATTGATATTTCATATACACTATTATTTTTTGAACCATTATTATATTTGTCATTATTAAAATGATTCAGTCATTTTGAATACTTAAATAATTTTCAAAATAGTATTTTAAGAAATGTAATTGAATAATGCTCAAATACTCTTAAAAATCATTTCAAATTTTATAGTAAAAATAGGTAGCATTTGCTATGGAATTATATCGTTAAGTATCTTACGTGCACCATATATTAGTATTTTATAGTAGTATATGCTATATAGTATTTTATAATGTTTAAAAATATAGGTTATAATCAAAACAAAAAAACTAATTTTTAAATAAGTTATAAATTTAGTTCTCATTATTATTAAATGTATGCACTTTTTAATTTTAATTATAGCAGTCTTAACAACATTCGCAATATACTAAATAATACTAAATAGCGTAAAAAAAAAATAAGTAATACTATAATGTTAGTTAGTTAATTAAATAGTTTTTTAATTATTAAACTGCCCAAAGGTGATGAACGTGGCACCGACATCGATCTATACGCGAAAATCGACAACTCGGTGGGACTCGAATGCATCGACGAGATAATAAAAAGCGCGGATGGCGTATTCCTGCACCGACCTAATCTATCCATGGAATTAGGGTACCACCGAATATTCTTGGCTCAAAAGATTGTTTTGACCAAGTGCAACATAGTAAGTTTTCCGATCCAGGATTATACAGAAATAGGATATGCTGATGACATGTAAAACATTCGTCTTTATTGGTACGCAATTAATGTCAACACTTAGAGGGGTGGATAAGGTTTTCTGAACTTCGGTAGCTCTAAAAATACAAATCCGGATAAACATTCCTTCGTCACGTAGGTTTAATATAGTAATTCGTTTAACGCAACCGTGGATCGATTAATCGAATGATGTACGCGAATTCTTGACGAGCACATTGTTAACGCGTCGACGTGGAGTTTTATTTTTTCACAAATGTTTTTCAATCATA
Source organism: Sipha flava (assembly GCF_003268045.1). Taxonomy (NCBI): domain Eukaryota; kingdom Metazoa; phylum Arthropoda; class Insecta; order Hemiptera; family Aphididae; genus Sipha; species Sipha flava. The sequence goes on from NW_020272937.1 coordinate 450,872, forward strand.
ACACCAAAGCATAACACACATGGTTCGCCACCAGCATGGTAATCACGTTTATTACGATCCGTTATCATTATTATTGCGTTCAACGTATTAAAAGTAACGACAATAGTGATTCCCTTGCAAGTCCATAAAATTTATCAAAAATAAAAATAATAAAAGTAGAAATATGGAATGTACGGCATATTTGTAGTAGTTGTGGGGCGTGGTTTCATCGCCGTCGATTCAGACTTCTTACGGCCATAAAAAAGTGGTTCGTTAGCGGTCGATATCAATCACGAGCGACCAACGTTATGTGGTTGTATTGCGGCCCTTACGTTTGAAAATCCTTAAACGTACGTGGACCGCGATCGGTGCAAATGTCCCGTCCCTCATTGTTGTCGGCACGTCGACCGAACACCACCCGTATGCCGTAACCGACTGGCTTTGGAGCCGTCGGAATGGTCGCGGGAGAGCAAACGACGAGCACCCCTCGTCCGCCGCGGGCAATCTGATCCCGAGTACCAAGTGGCGTATCCAGAATTAATTTAACAGGAATGTTTTAAAACACTAGTACCTGTGTAGGGCAAATTATACTGTAAGTAAGTTTGCAATTTGGTGAAATACCATAAAATACGGTCGATGAGAAGTGTTTTAACACCCATAACCCCCTAAATACATCCCTGCAAGTACCGATACCGGGCCCCTGTCATTTCGTCATCGCACTACCCGCGACCGAGGGCCATGCGCGCAATAATATCACATCGCTCGTGTTCACTCCGTTTAGATGGGCAAGCCGAGCGTGACCTACGGCGGATTCCTGAACTCGATGGAACGGAACGCGATGCCCGCGAGCTCGGACGTCAACGACGTCGTCAACGCCGTACTGGACGGCACTGATTGCATTTACCTGAGCGTGACGAAGCGGTCCGAGCACCAGGTGCATTGCGTGGAGTTCGCGTCGTCCTTGTGTCGACAGGGCGAGGCGGCCATATGGAAGCAACAGCTATTCTCGGAGCTCAACAACAAGGTAAGCACGCGAACGCACGCAGTGGCAGCCAAGAGACCGGTGGTGGCGCCTCCACTCGGGGATTCGTTCGGGGCCAAAACCGGATTAGATGAATTCAACCCACATATTTCAATAGGCGCGATTATCTTTTTTAATCAATATTTAGTACAAACACAACGAAAATCACCGTTTTATATTACATAAGCTAATAACATTTTTTTAAAAGTTGTTAAAATTTAATAATTCCAGCCAGTTTAGATTTTTAATGTTGCTATACATGTGTGTTTGATTTCACCGAATGTATTATCATAATGTCAACCTGCAGAATATAATTAACGCATAAATACACACATAAATTATCCGACACAGCAAAATAAATACCCAATTGTCGCGGCCCACCGAGTTTTACTCGGTAATTCGACGGGCCAGGTTGGCCCTGTTTGGAACCAAGCCATCTCGGTGAAGAGTCGTTCGAAAGCGCGCGGGGTTAAGGACACGGATCGAAATCGATTGACTGACAAGAACGGCAGGCGTACTTGGTGTCGCATTGGTGCGTGTTAAACAGATGGCTTCATCCGCCGCGTTGCAAACCGAAAACGCTATTGAGTGCCGAAACGGAAGATTGTAAACTGCGGCAAAAAAAAATTAAGATTATACAATCTGCAACAAATCTGATAAGATACATTATACAAACTGCAGCAATTTATTATATATATACTATATATATATTTTTTTTTAATGTTATTACTTCCTGCTTGACGTTCAATTAGAGAATCCGATTCATGACTATGATCTAAAACTGATTTTTCTTGTAATAAAGTTTTTTCCTTGTGAAAACCAATTTTGCCTTGCATATTTTTTTTTAGTGCATTCCTATGTTTGATTACCATTTATTTTGGATTCATATTTAAATTTGAATTTAAAATTATTTGACACTGATAATTCCTTGCCATTTTGGCCAAACATTGTTGTAAATTCCATGACGTTGAATGAATACTTAACTTTATTTCTACTAACCTCTAACACTTGTAAGTAGGTAATAACTAGTATTTTCAAAAGTAAAGGAACCGATATTACTAATATATTTCGTTAAAACTTAAAAATATATTTGGATTTACTTTACTACTTTGTACACAATACGCAACATTTTATAATGAATTAAACGATATACGTACATAGGTACACATAGGTAGGTATATATAATGTAGGTACTATAATAAATAGTATATATAGAAGGTATGTATATAAAATAAAATACCTCAGTTTCTATAATGTATCTTATCGATTTTGCCGCAGTTTACCATTAATCGATATGACTTTTAGAAAAAAGTTAATTTTGCCGCAGTTTACATACAGTCGCCGAAACAGAATCGGGTGACGACAACGCGTTTCGCACCTTTAGGGGGAGGGGGACCCAAACGGTTTAACGTGTGATGTTTCCCAATGTTTCCCGATTGGATGAAAATAGGGGCGTCGGAGTAGAGTGGTATTTTAGGGCGTGAAACGCACCCCGAGTGATTCGTACGTAACGGGGTTGTTGGCGAGAATCCATGAGGTCCCCGACGTCTCCACCAATATTTTCACAATATTCTTATCATCTTTTTATTGTGTGTTGTATGATTTTAACTTTTTTTTGATTTTGCCGTAAGCCATTTCTACAATAATTATTAGTCAATATTTATTTTTATTACATTATTAGGTAGATTCCATTTTATTTGTATGCTATTTTTCTTTGACAATTATAGTGCCGTTTAATCAGTCACTTTTTTCAAATAGACTTTTTTGTTAATTATTTGGGTCATCTATGCTATGCTTGCATCCGTAATGACAGTTATACGTTTACGATTTTAAAAACGTTTTTCAAAATCGTTAAAAATATAATTTTATATAATTACATATAATTTACGTAACAATAATGCAACAGTAATAAAATTGATACATTTAAAGCATTCGCAATTAAAAATATGTTCAGTCCAAAACTCCGATCGATCCTGCTCACGCGATCAGCATCGGGTGCGTGGAAGTGTCGCTGAAGTGCAATGCAGCCGCAATCATAGTGATCACCACGTCGGGGCTGTCTGCCAAAATAATCGCACGGTACCGTCCCATGTGTCCCGTGATGGCCATTCTCAGGCACGGAAAGTGCGCTAGAAAGATATCGGTGTGGCGGAACCTCATTGCGTTGCACTACATAGGTAATTGTATTATTGTTAATTGAATCAATTCAAATTGCTGCGCAATTCTCCGCAATCGGCTGCCGCGTGACGTGTGTGGTGTCCAAAAAATACGTGACCACCGCGCGATGTGTTGCAAACGCTAAATCAACTACTTACTACTATTACTACTACTACTACTACTACTAAAGCCACGTTCACACAAATTTAGTACTAGGCCGAGTCACTGAAGCAAGTAACTAAATTTTTATACTCGTTATCCCCGAGTACCTACTAATTTTAGTAGATATTTTAGTCAATCTATTTGAAAACAGTTCTATTTTTTCGGTCGAGTTGAATTTTTTACTCACGCTCGTTCGTCTACTAAACCAGTGTTGTGACACCACTGTCACTGTTATATTTAGTAAAATCGCGGATTCGAAATCAGTGTCATTCTGTTATTATTTTGTGATATACCACTCGATATTTCCTGTGAGATATGATTGAAATATTAAAATACAACTTTTGTAATAATTTTGTAGTTTTATAGGTACACTAGTCTTAGTTAAAAATAAAACTAAAATAAAACAACTTTTAAAATAAATATAATAATGATAAGAATACATTGACTTTGTTGCTCCATTCCTACAAAACTTATCACTAGAATGAACAATGATCAATTTTACTATATTATGTTTAATATAGACACACACTATGCAATTTAGTACTAGGTTTAGCAACTTTAGTGACTCGGCCAAGTACTAATCCCGTGTGGATTCGGCTTAACTAACTAAATAACTACCCGAGTGTGTGAACTGCGTTTGACTAAACAGTAGCTTATAATTCGAAAACTCGTACGGAGACGCTTTAAATTGAAAATAGTTAAAGAAATGTGTAATACAAACTTATACTGTTTACACAGCATTTTTTGACATTTTTAAACGGGTGTTCACCAGTTGCCCCTTAAATTAATTTAATTTTTATAATTTTTATATATTTTTTTATTTTTTATTGCATTAAATATTTAAATTATTATTACTCGGACCGCATTCTCTAATATTACAAGGCACGAAGCATATTTTTTTTAGTATACCACATACCGAGATATCCGTTAACCATTCAAACAATACATTGATTTAAGTACCTATTAAAAACGTTCCAAAAATTAGTGAATTTAACAAAAATGTATAACTAAACAAAACAAAAAATTACAAGGATGCGGAACAGAAATGTAATTAAACCAATTATGTGAAAATTAAAAAAAAACTAATAAGTCTAATTTTTAATGCCCGGTTCGTAAAAAAAAAATACGTTTACCGTTCCAGTTCAAACAAATTTTTACTGTACCTTCCATATTTTGATAAAATTTAAACATTTTGCATAATTGTTCATTGTAAAATATTTAATAAACGTCAAACATGCATAAGTACATTTATTGCTTATCTATACGATAATCGCCGTCCACCGATAATGTAATTTAGCTTTATTTACACAATACGTATGTGAATTTTAAAAGTTAAAAATAAGTAGGTAGTTAAAAATAAAGCATTAGGTTGTTTGATTTGTAAAAATATAACAAATTTAGGATTATCTGTTGTTGACAAAACTCTTTGTTTTTCTAAACCTTGTTTCAGTGACGTAGAATGGGTGGTGCAAAGATATGTTCTTGCACCATCAGAAAATTATTGAAATTTGTTTACCTAATATTAAAATTACCTATAATATTATTTTCCAAGATCTAAGGAAATCAGCATACTAAAAACAAAATTTGTTTTTTTTTTTTATTAATATTATAATAATAAAGGTTGTACTGCTAAAATAATTCAAAATTTATTTTTTATTTAAAGAAATATATGGGAAAATATATAGTTTATTGGGAAGAATTTTACTAAGGAAATTGGAAAATTGGTGTGTTGGAAATTATAAGTTGAAAATATGCCTCTGCACCACTAGAAATTGGATCCAATTAACGCCACTGCCTTGTTCTATAATTTCAAATGGAAAGTCAAAAGAAACTTAAATGTCTAGTTTGAGAAAAAAAATATTTGAACACAAAAAATTTGACGCTCATCTTAAAACATTAGAATTACATAAGCAATCAAAAAAAAAAAAAAAACAAATAGAAAAAAGTTTTGAAATAAAATTATTGAAAGTATTGAAATCAAAGTTTACTACTATTGAAAAAGTTTATAAAATTGTAAAAACTCAAAGGCTTTTTATTGATTTACCGAATTAAATAGATAATAAATTAACAAGTTTTAAATGGTATGAATATACAAAACATTTTACACTCTGATAAAACATTTGTAGATATAGCACTCCACATAGCATCAAAGATGAAAAAAAAATGATTTGCCAAAATATAATTTTAACTAAAACAGTATAAAATAGTAGGTACAATTTATTTATTAAAAAAGGCTTAGTATTTCAGGAAGGGGAAATTATAATTTTGGTGGGTTAAAACCCCAAATCCTATGATATGTTTCCAAAAAAAAAAAAAAATAGTTCCGGTTCAGAAAATTTTCCATTTCGAGCACTGGATCAAACATAGATTTCAACAATAGTATAGAGCCTATATATTAAGTACATTATGATTACGTATGATTTGACGTGCATTTTGTTGCAGATCCTATAGAAACGGTTTGGTCGAAAGACGTTGAAAATCGTACGAAGCTCGCAATGAAATTCGCCAAAAAAAAAGGAATATTAAACCAGGGAGATTTGATTTTGCACATGAGATGTTCCAAACAAAACGCTGGTTTCGCAAACAACATGAGTCTGTTCTACGTCAGCGAAGGAGACCTTGCCGATACGTGTTAGTGAAAACCTTTCGTTATTATGAAAGAAGAATAATAGTACCTACATCGTGATCAATAAACGGATTTCGCTTTCCGGCGAAATGTTTTATTCGTCGAAATCTTGTTGAACTTTGTGCTCATTATTTTTCAATATTATGGTAATAATCAGTGACGGCCCAGGGGCTAGTCAGGAAGGGTTACTGACCATTGGTGCAACCTTAAACATATTAATATTGTCATTTTTTATAAACACAATAAAAACAATTTCGATAAATCATAGTATAAACACGAAAACATGTAATTAAAAACCATACTACTACTGATAGAGCTATTCTAGACACTGTAATATTACATGACTAATTATATTTATAGTCTCATATTATATTTTTTGCACTTAAATTTAATAAATGTAATCTGATTTTTGAAAGGCCCTACCTTTTAATTGTTGGCCATCCATTAACCCTTCCTAGTAAAATATATTAGTGCCGCCACTAGTCATAAAGTTATTGCAATCGAATAAGACGCAGAGTCGTTCAAACCATTCAATTATCATATTTTATAATTTAACTATATCAGCGATTCTTAAACTTTTTTATCTGCAGAACCCTTTTTGATGTCCACATTTATTGTGGAACCCCTTACTTTTTTTTAACTTTTTAGCTATTTTTAGGATTATTTGTAAATAAATTATTATCATATAATAATATTGTGTTAAAAGTGTTTAATTTAAAAAAATATGTCAAAATAAAAATTAAAATAATAATATTTGTATACGTATATAATATTTCTTTAATAACAATTACTTTAATTAGACTAGTCCATATGGCTTATATATTGTTATTTTTTTGTTAAAAAGATTTTTTTTTCTATAATGCAAACATCTTTTCACCATTACTAATGTTTAGTTGGAAATGTTAAATTAATTTTCTTAAAAAATTTTAAAAAATTACGTAAGCTTCGCGGTACCCCAAGGTTCCGCGAAACACAATTTAAGAAACGCTGAACTATGTAATATTCGTACGTTCGGAATACCTACATTATCTAGATAATAAATCTATTGCTTCATATTTTATCAGACGTCAAACTATTAATATACTAATGATACTAAAACAATGATATTGTTACTCAAAATTATGTTTGTGAAAATAAATTATAAACAAATTACGTATCAACTACAAGTGTAATTAACAACAGGAACACAAGAACATAGATTCGAAAAAATTAGTTTTTTCTAAAAAATATATGATATATTGCAAGCCCGGATTAAGATAATTTTGGACTCGGGGCCGAACAATTTCAGGGGCCTACATTGATAAGCAGGATACTGGTCGTGTAGCAGTTAAAAACAGAATAATAAGCGCTAAAATAGGCATAAAAAAATTTAAAAATATGCATTTAATTAATTTATTATTAATAATTAGTATAACATTAAAAATTAAAAAAAAAAAACTAATTGTTAACTTGTTATTTGAAATAAGTACCTTACCAGTTTTTTTTTAATTTAATTCATCAATTATATAATGATAGGAAAAATTAAAAATTATAATTTCCATTTACATCAATAAATATATTTATTGTATATTTATATAAGTATATTTATCTAAGTTATCTTGAATAATTAAATTCTCTTCGATTGCAAAATAAGCACAATAACATAAAAATCAGCACTTTCCTGCAAAATCTATAAAATATGCTCATTTAAATTTTAAATTTATTATCATGGCATCGAAAAATGAATTGAATTCGTACTCTGCTGTATTTTACAATAAAGAACAAAAGTATGCAAATACTATAAGTCCCAAATTCTGTTAATAATAATTAAATATGTTTTATAATAAAAAACAATTGTATAGCTATATCTTAAATACCGATTAATAATATTTCAACCGTAATAATTATGAGAATTTTGAGACCTTAATTGAATGTATGAAAGAAATTGAATCAATATTTAATCAAACTATAGCAATTAACCAAGCTGGGACTTTGTATCGGATGTTAAATGATGATAAATTTATATTTTGGTTAAGAGTCTTTCATTCTTTAATGCTTCATGTTAATATTCTGTATAATCAACTACAAAAATGAACTATGGATCCTGTAGAACTTTCAAAGGCAATTTTTCAATTTGAAGAAAATATATCAAAAGAAAGATAGAATATTGATAACATTTTTGAAGAAAAAGAAACCTCTCAAAGTCATCCAACAAAAAAACGAAAACAAGATGATACTACTAAAAAAAAAAAAAAAAAATCGCGACAAAAGAAGTACCTAATTATTATTAACAGAATTCGGAACTTATAGCATTTGCATACTTTTGTTATTTATTGTAAAATACAGCAGAGTATTTAATTAAATTCATTTTTCGATGCCATGATAAGAATAATAAAATATTTTTTATTTTTTGACATTTTTATTGTCAAAGTTAAAAACAGTTTGATTATAAGAATTACTTAAATGCTTCACACCTATTTTTATCAATTAATTTTCCTACGAACGAAAATAACTTCCCAATTGACTATTTTAATAAAACTGTTGATGCATATCCTATTTTGGACATAACTAAACTTAAAACTGAACTAGAACTGTTCTACAAAAGAACCGATTTCCGTGATATCTCTTCATCAATTAATTTATTAATATTTATAATTGAAAATAATTTAACACTGATAATTTCTGAAAGCTACAAACTTTTAAAAATTATTTCAACTATTCCAATGAATACAGCTGAAGCTGAAAGATCGTTTTCTACATTGAAACGTATTAAAAGATTTTTGAGAAATTCAATGACAGAAAATCGACTTATAGCATTAGCAATGCTATCAATTGAAAAACAGATATCAAAAACATTCCAAATTTCAACGAAGAAGTAATAAACAGGCTCGCAGAGAAAAAATATAGAAGAATCGATTTAATTTATAAACATGTACGTGAATTCTAATAAATTACTAATAATAATTAATATCATATTAACTGTATTCTATAGTTTGAACTTTATCACAATATTTTTTTGTAAATTAATTATATGCGTACATGTAAAAATAAAAACAAAATAAAAGGAATTAACTAAAATTTGTAAACAATTACCTATCTAATACAATCTGTAATATTTATATAGGTATATTACTGTTTTTTTTTTTTTTTTTTTTGTGCACTAGTTCATTAAAAACCCAGGGGCCGCTACTGACATAAATATACATTTCTTTTATTGTAATCATATATAATTTTAAATTAAAAAAATGTACAGTATTATTTAATCAATATATATAGTTAATTATCAATAATTGAATTATTAAATAAATATTATATCATGTATAAAAAATAAATACTGTATGTTTACAAAAAAAAAAAATAATTATAAAAATAATAATATATTACCTATATTTGAATTACATAATTGAGAAGCAATAATATGAACTAATAACTAGGGTGTGTTTAGTAAAGAGATTTTTCTTGCACCAAACATTTTTAATTTTTATATAATATAAATTAGAGTATACTGGAACAAAAAAAGTTTTCAATAATTTAATCTAAGATTTATGGAAAAAATAATTTAGTTTATACATCAGATTAATAAAGTTCAGCATTAAAAATCCCATACTAAAAAATTCACTGATTTTCATAGATTAACATACATTTAAAATTAAAGATTAAAAATTTTAATTAAAAATATTTGTACCCTATTTCAAACCAAATTTATTTATTTTTCTATTAATAAAATAAAATTATAACTACCTAATAAAATATTGGCATATTTAATATCAACTAATATAGATAAATCATAAATAATAAATAAACTCATAACTAATAATATTGATAATAGTAAGCAAAAAAACATATTATAAATTAAAAACATACTTTTTATTATAGTAAATAAAAAAAAATTACTATTTACATGCATTAAAATGTATCAAATTAATTTAGTTTTTATATGGAATTTAGAATCAATAATTGTATAAAAAATTAATTTCAATTTCATTTTAATAGCAGTAAAAGTTTCAGTTAGGATAAATGGGATGCATATATGCATACAGCAATTGCAACACATTAATATTGTAAACATATATTTTCTTTATGTTCTTTAAAATATTTTTACAATATATTTATATACATTATGAAAAAATATATACCTACTTAAAAATACATTTTTGAGACATATTTTAACAATATGTTTATCAGGTTTTGTAAAATATATTATAGGAAACATCATTATAAATATTTTGACAACATTTAATGTAATGATTGTTGATATATTTTTTGGTATATATTGTGGCAATATGTTTATTTTATGCACATACAAATATTTAAAAATTAAATTTGAGACATATTTCAAAAATATGTTAACAGTTCTATTATTGTATGTTTTCTAGTCTTGTAATATATACTACGCAATAGTGTTTATTAAAAAAACCAATTGTCTGGATGGACCACTTTGGGTTTCAAATAACGAAACAGCCTATGTAAAAACCTTAGCTTATTGAAAATATCATAATTGGAAAATAAAATGACTGAAAATGTAATGTTTAACTGTGAACAGTTATGTAAATACAAGACAACTATTTAAACGTTACAAGATTTTTTAATAATTCTATGAGTAGGGCTCGGGAATTAATACATTTTGCATTTTTTTTTTTTTTTTTGAAACTTTTTAGGCAATGCTCTTCTGGCCACAAATGTGTTTCAGTAGCATGTGAATCCGAATAACTAATTTTTATTTTGCATTTTTTGATGTTTATTACTTTTTAAGTCATTTTTTGACATTTTTACTTATTTCACACTAGTTCACTAGTTATCTTTTCTTGTCGACCATTATGCCGATAACATGAAATTTGTCCGATTTTATCTCGCCGATTACATTTGTAGTTGCCGTATTGTAGTGAATATTGTTATACCTAAATCTTATTATTTTTTCCTAATATTCGATTAGTTTCTGATTTTATCTCGTCGATTACAATCATCGCCTCGTTGTCATGTTACAGTGAATAATACCTATTATATCTAAATTTTATTATTTTTTTCGTAATATTTTCAAAATGACGAAAATTAAAAAGTCGATTAATGCTCGTCTGTGCCTACCAATCACTTCAGTGGATGTGAAGAGAAGTTTACCAACTGTGAATATTTATAAACAGATATTCATCGTTCATTTACTTTTGATAATAGTAAATAGTACGCTCTAATTTTACTATGCAATGAGTAATTTGTAAGCTTTGATAAATTTGTAAAACAAATGTTTGTCATTTTTGTGTCTTATTTTGAGTAATTTGTCAGTTTTGATAAATTTAAATAGATTTTTATAGTAAAATAGAGTAAAATATTTTAAAAAAAATGTATTTTTATTAATTTAAAACAAATATTTGTCATTTTTTAGGTAATTTTTTGTCATTTTTATATCATATTTGTATATTTTTATAGGTCATTTTTTAATACTTCTGAGGCATCAACTTCCGAGTCCTATCTATGAGTATACAGAACGATGTAATTTTGCATGAGAATATTAATTATTTATGTCTGATATTATAAAAACAGGTAAAACATTAAATGCTTTTTCCGAAATTGATCTTTTTAACGTGTTTAGCACACGCATTTCATCGAATATCAGATGCTATATTCGATCAAGATTAACATGAGTTAACAAAATATACATAATTTCCATGATAAATATTCAACTGCAAAAACTTTGAGTAGGTAGGTACCTTCTTCCCAGTTGGTTACAGATATTTAATTAACATTTTTTTTGTCTAGTACGAATATTTGAAAATGTTAGACCCAATAATATATTATATATGTATACATAATTTATACTTAAAAAACAAATATTATATCACTATATATTATTATTATTATTATTATTATATATTATAACATTGTAATGTTATTATACTCATTATTGATTATGCAGTACCTACTAAATAATTAATACATCATAATAAAATGTTTATATTATATTATTAGTTCGTCGTTCGGGTTTCGACGTACACCACTATGACCATCACTTTCCATGGCCAATTTTATTATGGCTATAAATACAATTATTACTTCCCCACGTTTACTTAATAATATATATTACCTACGTTTAGTGTTGTGTACTGAGTCGTTATTCGTTACTTGTGACTCTATTATCGTAGGTATAAACAATATTTGACGTGTTTTACGTTTTTATATTAAACAGAATATATAAGTATACTATAAGTACTATACACAAGTAATTAATATTTTAAAATTTTTCCAAAGTGTAACCTTTTTCTTGTTTACAGTACTAGCACATTAAACCAAGTATTCAGGTAGGTAAATATTTAGGTACTATAATAATTACAATGTATTATAATGTATTGCAATTTATGAGAATAGAAACATTGCTGTACCTATTATTCATAAATATTAAATTAATATTGTATATCAAACAGCAGTACATGTTTACCTATTGTAAATATTTTTGAGCCTATATTAATAAATAACACTATTCTAATTTATAGTAAGCATATTTATATATAATAAAAACTTTATTATAGTAACTTTTTTATACCTATTCATTATTTCAGATATGCTCCATTATTATTTTCAAAAATGATAATTCTATGGCCGCTGTGCCAAGCCATTGGTATAAAAATGGAAAATTTGCATGGCCCAAAATGTATATAGAAAATAAAAGCAAGTTAATTAAAAAGCGGTTAGCAGCTAATAACTTGGAGTTTGATTATTTTAGTGCTAGGAAATTACTCACAGAAAATCCTATAGGTAATATATTACTATAATCCATATCATTTTTAAATTTGTTTATGATTATTAGCTAATTAGGTACATATTTAAAGATACTGGGTTACCAAACTATATATAGTTATATATTAATATTTTATAATCATTAAGAGATGCTAGAGATAAAGCTGCAAAAGCACAAGGAATATCAGACCTTCACTATAAACTGCAGACTGATTAAAAAAAAAGTGCATTCCATAAAAAAAACAATTGATCTACCTAAATTTTCAGAAAAATGCGGTTTGTATTATTAAAATACATATTAATTTATTATAAAGAACGTATTTTCAATTTAAACTAATAATAATGTTTAATAATTTTAGATGAAAATACAGATGGTAGTGATGCAGCTGATAAAACATACACACCACATGCAAAACAGAATGATAACTACTAATCAATTATGACTCATAATTTAATAATATCATGTCTATATATTTATTTTATATTATAAATTATATTAATTTATTACTTCTATTTATTAATGGACATTATTGAATCCTAAACTGTATTGTAATGTAAACTTGATCCAAAATGACTAAGTAATACATGCTTAATAGTATAGTTAATTAATATATAGTAGTTTTGTTCATAAGTAGAGTTCCAGACCCCGTTTTTTAATTTAATGTCTCGTTGTTCCGACAACTCTCTTTGGGACACTAAAATGCCCCGTTTTAAAATCACCCATACAATAAAATATAATAACACTTTTTTGTATCGAGATAGTAAAACGGCATATTTTATCATTTACCTATCATTATTTTTCTATTTTTAATTTTTATAAACAGCAAATTATCATCACAATACGTTATTTTTCACTCAGAATCATATTGTATTGTAACCTAATGAGGTAGGGCGGCGCTGTAGCTATCACGGCGTATAACTTTCATAACTTGCATAAAACTTTCGATTGGGGTGCTATCTATCGAAATATAGTATTTTGGTATGAATTTAAAAGGCGTACAAACCATATAAAATATTTACTCAAAATAATATGTTTGTAATTCATTAAGTAATAATGCAATATTCAATAATTTTTTCAATTTACTTTTTATTAATAGGAAAGAAAAATATCACAATGATACTGAATTGTATAATTGTATATAAGAACCTCAAATATTTCACTTGGATGATTCTTCAACAGTATTTTTAATGTATTGGTACATCAAGCATTGTTTTATAACTGTTTGAGCTAAACTATAAATAACTCCAGATAGATAATTGGGATTAAGTATATGATAGTCTTTGAGTAATTCTTTTATAATTTTCAAGCCTCCTTCAGCAATTACAATTGAACAGTACTTTTGAGCTGAAATAAATACATATTTATATTATACAAAATCAATATTTTTATGAATATTCATGAGTTATTCTCATTTGTTACTATAAAATAAAAATATACAATTTAATAATTTTACAAGCATTTAGAACAGTGGTCCTCACTAGGATTTTAAAAAGGACCAAATAATAATTTGAAAATAACTTGTGGACATAAATATATTTTTAATGGTAATTAAAATATTTAAACATTTATAAATTATTCATAAATTAACTATAACGTAATAATTTATAATTATTATGTTACAAACAATTAATAGTTCATAAAAATTATTACATTTATTAGAATAGTACCTATTTCCTATATTTATAATAATATTAAAAATTCAATAAAAGTAGAAATTATAAAATAAACAAAAATAATTATGTATTATAAATAAAATGTATTGTTTATAATATTACACCAAACCAAATAATACATCTTTTATTTTATTTACTCTACTGAATTTATAACTTTAAAATATAAATTTAGTTATAGAGGGGACTGCACAAGATTTGTTAGAGGACCACATAGTGAGTATCGCTGGTTTAGTTTTTCCAAATACTACGAATTAAATAAAGAAAACTATAATTTGACTATTTTAATCTTATGCATTAATAATACATTTCTTACTTAATAAATTATATTTATAAATATTTTATGATACTTATTAAAACCATTAATATACTTACGGAATTTTTTGGTAAGATTTGCTAAAGTCCATACTGCAAAATAAATACAATGAGGTGTGTGCCGAATTTGTGCAAGTTCTAATATTGATTCAAAGGAACAATAGTTGACATCTAGATCAACATCAAGATTCCAATTTTGAATGGCTATTTTCATACGATATAATATTCTATATCTAAATGGTGTTCTAATAGTCCATGCTTTACGACCATCTGATGCCAAATATGCGATAATTCCAACAGCATTATAACTAATCTAATTAAAATATATAGTCTCATTTTAGATTCAATTGGTATGTACATTTACGTATATATATATACCTCCATATCATAGTCAAATGAAAATAAAAACCGTGAAATTGTTTTTACATAATAAGTTTTCATTAATCTAGGCCTAAGATTTTTTACTTGTGCAACATTATTTAACAATCTAAACATATGCCATTTCAGTATACTTTCATGTGGAAAAGACTAAATCAAACAATATTTTTAGTTAAAATAATAGTATACTAAAAAGTTATAACTTCTACCTTCAAACACTTTATTAAATATTTCAAACCATTTTCATTCATAAATCTTTCACAATTTTTCGGAGATTCAGCTGTTATATTCTGCATTGTTGACCAAGCTCCTACAAGTTCACAATTGCATTGTCTTCTATTAAGATATTGTTTTACGACTCCTATCATAATCTATGCATAAAAAATTTAAAAATATTTAACATTAATACATTAATACAGTTCAATTATTTTTAATTACTTTTATAGCACCAGCATCACCAATTTCATTTTTTTGCTCTTTATTTGCTTCAGATACAAGAGAATTTATCATATGAAATCCATGATCATGGGCATCATAATATGGAGTAAATATGAAATTAAGCAAAATTTTTGATAAACGATTAAACTCGAACATCTAAAATTGGAATATCATAGTTTTTATTATTATGGAAAGATTTATACTCGGACACAAATGACAAAAAATGTCAATAATATAAATGCTTTAAATATCAAAAAATTAAAATTAACTATCAATATAACATTAATCATTAGTGATATTTGTATACTAGTATTATAATTATAATTAAAAATATAAATATCAAGGTACTCAATACTTTCAGATTATAAGTCTATACATTTATGAAATAGTTACCTCGTAGTTTTAGATAATAAAGTTCTTATCAAACTGTGCGTCTTAAATATATTATGGATATCGTGAAATATTTATGTATAACAATTTAATTTTATTATATAGGGTGTTTCAAAAAGAAAACAGAATTTAAATCTGCTATAAATTAAATTTATTTCTTTTAAAAAAACATAACAAACCTCGATCTTGCAACTTGACACTGTGTGATTTATTCTTATAGGAATATACCAAGTCACGAGTTTACCAGAACAAAGTTCGAAATGTCTTGTAACTTAAGCAAGAAATTTGTCGTACCCTCAACAAACTTGATGGGGCAATGTATTATCCAGTGATGGTAAATTTAATGAAAATAATAATCGCTTGTAGGCTAGTAGGGAAAGTCATATGCCCGATATTATTTTTCACTGTTAAACCTTAACTTCTCCAGAAGAAAATGATATATTTGTTATGTTTTTTTTAAAAGAAATAAATTTAATTTATAAAAAATTTAAATCCTGCGTTCCTTTGGAAACATCCTATAGTTTAGGAAAATAATTCCCTATTTTTTTAACGATTTTGATACTAAAAAAAATGTCAACATCATCACAATAATTTTATAATAAAAAAGTCACATTACAAAAAAGTTTGAAAAAAACACCACTGCACTATTGTATTTATTTATTTTTTTTACATTAAGATTAACCGTGAAAACTTAAGTTTATGTTTGTAAATATACTCAACAAATATTTTAGTAAGAAAATATTTAGACTCAAATATTTATAACATTTATAAACATATAAAACATATAAATTATACTAAAATACTATTTATTTCTTTATTGAATTTAATATCCAAAAGCAAAAATAAAGTTCTTTTACTAAATTTAAAAAATTAATGAAATAATAACATATACACTATAAAAATGTTATTAAATGTATAAGCAATCTGTTTAGGTTATAAAGCGATTAAAATATCTAATGAAAGTCTAATGATAGAGTTATGATCAACCACTAAAAAAGTTTAATTCCTAATCAAAATTCAAAGTAACTTGCTTAAAATATGTATTAAAACATATGATAAAAATAATATTTATAAATATTTAGACATATATATTTAATAAAAGAGACTAACGTTGGTTTCAGTTACAGATTAGTGTGTAAAGTTATAAATTTGTATTTGAAAAATATACTGTAGATTTTTTTCTAAAAATGATAATTACCACATCTTGAGGTATCCTCATTTCAAATAAAGATAAACACACATTGCGTAATATGTATGGTGTATATTGG
Organism: Sipha flava; assembly: GCF_003268045.1. NCBI lineage: Eukaryota > Metazoa > Arthropoda > Insecta > Hemiptera > Aphididae > Sipha > Sipha flava. The sequence goes on from NW_020272937.1 coordinate 467,982, forward strand.
GGGTTTTCATTTATTGCAGTTAATAAAGCGGTTACAATTCGTCGTTTAACTGTTGTATCATTTAAGAATGGTAGATCCTTATTTCTCAATATGCAGTAAACAGTAGCACTAAAAAATTTAAAATTATTCTTTATAATCAATTAAATAACAATTAATTAATACAAACCATCCACATAATTGAATTATTTTATCATCAACAAATCTATCAAGAATTTCCAATACTATATCTGAAGCTTGATCAATTTTTGTGCATTGTTGTTTCATGAATATTCGGTGAAAATCAAATATAATATTTTTCATAAATCGTAATTTACCCATGGATGAACTAGCAGCGTTAAATAATTGTTCTTCATTAGCATTACCACTTATCTACAATAAAAATAAAAATAATTATATTAAAATTTATGATATGATAAATAAATAATACTCTTTTCGCAGGAATATTTTTCCGATGACAAGCACCATGCTTGGTACCATATAAACCCAGAAATTCTAAGGGATTGTCAACTCGATATTCTAAACCAGGAATATCAGACTTTTTGCCACTTAATGACTCGTACATAGAATTTAATGATCTACCTAAATTTAATAAAATACAAAAGAACAATTATAAAAATCTTACAATATTCAATTTATATTTGCAAATAACTAATCAGGATCAAAATCATTATACATTTATAAAAGTTTTGAAATTTATTTCTAAACATTTTTATTACTGTTTATTATAAGTTGGTTTTTCACTCATTTTTCTTTAGTGTCCTTTTTTTTTTTTCAAATAATAGAAAAATCAATATGAAATACTAATTATTTCTAAATATTTAATAATTTCTCCATCAAATTTATAAAAATTAATGTTAACCAAGAGAGTGTTGTAATAATGATTTTGTTGTCAGTTATGTAATTATACTTATCAAGATAATTTTAAAATATTGAGCTTACTAATTATTTGAGGCATAAAATAATAAACTTCATTTTAAATATATTTAGTTTGTTCAGAACTAAGATAAAATCATATATTGATTAAATTATATTAATGATTTTGTCAACTGCAATAATTTATAAAAGTTAAGGAATTAATAAATAATTGACCTTCTTACACATTTATTGAGTTTATATTTATATATAATAATTAAATATTATTATATTTATACTTAATAATTAAACTCAAATGTAAGTAAAGCATCAATCAAATCATATGATATAATATATATAATATATAGTTACTCAACTTGTAAAGTTGATACTAAAATAGTAACAGAAACATAATTTTTTATAAATGAAAACGCTAAATTTTTTTCAAAAGAAATATACTGAATCCAATATAAAATCTTTATATTTCTAACAAAGTGCAATTAGAATAAGAACAAAAAAAAAAAAAAATGCTGACCGCTGTATATAACATATCTTAATATTTAGATGGAAGATTTTTATACACATTTATTATAAACAAATTTATTGAAATCAACATTACTCCTACCATAACTCAAATAATTTACCTTTTCCAGCCAAATTTGTTCCAGATATATCTAAAGCTTTAAGATTTGGAAGGCTTATAACAATTTGTGCCAAAACAGTATCTTCATTTTCATAAAATCTTTCATGATTTTGGGAAATATCTAAATCACTAGAAAAAAAATTGTGTAAAAATATTGTAAGCATTAATTTTTTTATCAAGCCATATAAAACTTACACAAGAGATTTTAGTGAACATATACTTGAAATTGCATTATTCTCTTGTAAATTATCCACGTCAAAAAGTATCAATGATCGTATACTGGTAAGTTTGCTCAAATATTGCAGACTTCCAACACCTGAACAATAAGTAAGATCTAATATCCTTAGCTGTGAAAGATTGTCTAGCGTTGCACTTATATACTTATTGTCAATACTCTCTGGCGATTTATCAACTGATTCTAATACTAAATGTTTTAAATTTGGTGCCTTCTTACTGTTTGTTATTTCTGAAGTCTGTAAACAGCTTGAGAAATCGTAATATGGAGTTATTTTTTTATTTGGACGAATAGTTATAGAGGACAGGTTGGAATCACGTTCAAACATATTTGTGTAAGCCTTGTGTGAGATTTTTGGACAGTTTGTAAGTGTGATTTTTTTCAAGTCATGGCGTAACAGGTATTCCAATCCAACATCTGTCACTAATTTTGAATTATTTAAGTGCACTGAACTCAATCTTGTCCTGGTTGTGTCTTTAAACAGATGTGCAAAATTATCCGAAAACTCAAAACCATTGCTCTGATACATTTCAATAAGTTTATCACATATTTGTTCAGGTAAGATTAGTTTTTCGTGCAATGTATAAGCTTCCGGTGTCTCTAAGCAAATTATTTTTAAATTATGCACAACATACTTTAAACATAAACATAACAGTGATTCAGGAATGCATTTTTCTTTATGTCTGAACTCGATTGGCATACTGGTGGGCTCAGTAGGGTCCATAGTGGAAATAACCTTACACAGCTCGGACTAGTCAAATTTGATCTTTCGCGTTATGTGGATGATTAGAACAACTCGTAACTTACGATACTCAGCATTCAGACAGTAAAGATGGCTTCATTACGGAAAGCATTTAGTATACTAAACCATCACGTTTCAGTTGAACTAAACAATTTGTGCGATTCCCACGGACTACTGATATGATAAATTGTGAACTTTAATAAATGAAACATGAACGTCTACGAACAACAATCAATATGAATCACCTGTTCTGTAACCTGTTGTTATATTTTAGCGGCCGAACATATAAACCTCACATCAATGTGCGATACTGCAACCATGGTTTAAGATATACCTTAAGAAATATCATGAGCCGTGACTGCAACTAAAAAACATGTGGTTTGCAGCATAATATTGATAAAAGATTAGCAAAAAATCGTTTATACATAAGTGGTATTGCCAACTATTCGATGCCAACATCGAAAAAAAAAGCTTAAACGATATTTGAGTTATCAAGTTATACGTATGATATAAATCCATAGATATATACAATATATCTGTATATAAATCATAACGTCTTTACATCTTAAGGTGCGTTTACATTACGGCCGCGAACGCGAATGAACACGAACGCAGATTCGGCCCCACCGTGCAGACTATTCGTTCGTGTTCATTTTTCAGCATTCGTCAGCATTCGCTTGCCTTCGCTCGGAATTTGAGTTTCAAAATACTGTTTAGTATAAATGTGAACACAAGCGAATCGGTTGTGACGGGCCGAATCACGTTCACACTGAATGTCATTTATTTTGATCGAACCGCTCCGAAGGCGAACGAATGGTACAAATGGCCGTTCGTTCGCGTTCGGCGTACTGTTTACACTTAATCGTTAGTAAGCCGAATTCGCGTTCGTTCGCGTTCGCGGCCGTAATGTAACCGCACCTTTATATAGTATTTGATTTTGTACTACCGGAGATGTGGATAAATTCTTTGAATGTAATTACAGTCCATATCTATTAATGCTAATCAATCGTGTGTATTGTTGTTTCCCTTATGTTCGATTGATTTTTAGATTGGCAATTTTTTCCTTGACCTCAGAATTATGAGTTTACGTGCTCATGTATGTTTATGTGTGTATGCGCGTTCATGCGTTTATGTAGTTATGCGAATATGTACTTTCTGTTACATTTCCACAAGAGGATATCCTCCCGCTTGAGTTGTCCCCGTCTGACAAACATACAACATAGCAAATTTACTTCCAGTTCAAAAGTAGTGATATTAGCTTTAATATCAGGGTAAACTAACCTATAATTATACTCTATGGAAAGAACATATCTGTGTTTTGTTGGTCGGTTTATCCGATATTTCAATTTTTAAGCGATTTATGAGTTTTTTTTTTAGCTATAATATTTAACACACTCATAACTCTTTAAAAAATTAAAATGACAACAGAAATGCGCGTGTCGTCCTCCTAAAAGTTTGATAGTAAATTCTACAACAAACAAAAATGCATATAATTATTTATAAAACAAAATAATTTTAATTATACTTAATAAGTCTTGTTGAATCTTAAAACTTTTCCTATCTGAAATTATTTGTTAACTTTGATTAAATTGTAAATACTTGAGTGTAGACTCCCATTAAAATAAATATCACCAAACCTGCGCAACAGTATCTAATGTAATACTCATTATTTTCATAACTAAATAGTCTATTAAGTCAAAAAATAATTGCTCATACTTTTCTGAAAACTTAAATACTCTTATTTATACGTGTTGTATAATAATGTCATAATATATAGCCATTTGGTATGTACCTAGTCATGGAAGAGAGTGGTATCTTTAAAATACAATTGAGTAGATCCGTTTAACTACACGTAATATCAGTTTGCTTATTTGTTTTGTTACCGTACAACAATAGCGCCCTAACATTTCCCACTCTCTAGTGTAGTAGATATAATTGACCACCTAACACTCAAATAACAACAGGTTTACCAAACATTTACAAACTTATAAATGTTATTAGCCAAGTATGACTTGAGGCTATTATTTGGATGTGATTGCAAGCTCATTCAAGGTGAGCATTTGAACTTAACTATTTTTATTTAAGATTTACTAGAGAAATAAATATTAAATAATATACCTCTACCATACGTCTATACTATACAAAATACATCATTAATTCTACTTGTACAATACCTAATTCAATATTTTGTGATCTGAAAAATTAAAGAATATTATTATTTATACATATATTAGATGATAATTGAAAAGCGATTACTAAAATTTAATTCAATATATTATAATAAAAGTATAAGCATTCAATGTAAGGCATTAAAAATAATCACAATTTTTTTTAAGAGTTATTAATTATTTTATTATAATTTATTGCTATATTATTTTCACATAATATTATCATTGTTTTCTAATATATTTTCTATCATATCGGAACAAAATCCATTTTTAATAATTCTCACTTCTTTCAGTTGAAATGCTTCCCACAGATAATGGTAGTGTAATTTTCATTAATATATATAAGTTAGGAAATAAAAACTGAGGATTTTTTTATGATAAACATTCTGAAAAAAAAATAATAATATAATAAAATAATAGTATAGTTGGATTTAATATTGAATCCTAAATTTTCAAAGAATAATTTAATTGAATTCAATATTCAATATACTTATCTAAAATTAGAAAAAAATCCCATTATTTTCAATATTTTTTTTTAAAGATCGTTCTTCGTAGTTTTCATCTTTAGTATTTAAATTTAATTTACTATCAAAATTTATATTATCATGCTTGTGAAGTAAATCTGGCAACTCATCAACTTTCATAAATTGTTCAAAGCATCCTACAAAAGTTTTATATTCTTCTTGAGTTTATTAGTGTCCACAATATTTTTATATATACTTCTGAAAACGAAAAATTCATTTTGTATACTGTATACTTTCTACTACTACTATTACTATTATATTTCTTTAATTTGAATAATTCTTTTTTTTGTTAGAAGAGATAAATCTTTAAAAAGATCTGTTTAATTTGTATTTATATTTTCTCTGTGGTCATAAAAGCATTGTTTTATTTCTGAAATAACTGTATGTAATGTCATAAAATATATTATTTATAAGGAATACATCCATTTGACTAGACAGTGAATTATCTTCACATCCTTCATCAGACATATTCTTTTTTCTTATGCATTCCTTGGGTAAAAGTTTAAAACTCAAAATGATTTAGAATATTACTTAAATATTAATTTACATCAGACATTTTGTTCGATGCTTAAGATTAATGCTAAAAAAGCTTTAGAAGCTCTAACTTTTTTTTATTCTGTAAACAATTTCTAATTTTTTAAATAATATTATAGAATCTATTAACTAATTTTGACAACAATATGAAATAAATGAATGTTTAATATTTTTATTTTTCCCACATATTCAAGTTGTTAACAATAATTGGCTAGTACAGAAGAACTTTTAGATAATAAATAACATAAGTCTTTAAAATGTCCACATAGATTGGATTATCAATTTTAATTATACACTAAATACTAAATTGTGTGAGCTAAAAACAGTGTTATATCAATCAAATGATTAATGATTTCTTTATTTATAAGAACATCTTTTTTTTTATTAGTCAACCTGGAGTTAATGGTAGTGTATATTATCTAAATTTGTATTGTAATGATGAGAAGATATGTGAATATGATGTTTTGTGATTAATAATACTTTGATAACTTGTAGACCAGAATTGAATCCATTCATGGCCTAAGCTCTCTGAGGCATTTGCTATCCATTTCCAGAAAATTAAATGTAAAGTATACAAAACATATGATTTTTGGATATGATATCCAATCTCTTCTATTCACTGAACCATCAGGAAATATTTTTTTGTAAAAACTTGTAGTAAATGAGTGACCATTTTTTTTTTGTTTAATTTCTTTTTTGGAAGTCTTCTAAACGAGGTAGACAAAGTCCCCATTGAAAAATATTTGAAACTATTTCATAACATAGATTTTTCACTATAGTCAATTTTTCTGGATTATTATCAAATTAAATGTTTAATTCATTATCTGTCAATAAAGCAAACAAAATGTAATATTAATATTTATTATACATGTAAAGTATTTACTAAATTTACTAATTATAAAATAATAAAACAAATCATAAAATATAAAATTTAAATATAATTAACTAGTTATAACATAATATTAAATAAAATTAAATAAAAGTGCAATTATGACTTTATAAGTACATAATTGGATTCATATAAATTAAAAGTTATCAAAATATACCCTTTAAAAAGTTATAAATTTATAATATCATACTTCATCATTTTAGACATTTTCATTTAATATTAATAAATTATTAATAACGACGAATCAAAATTTTGTTGATATTTTTAGTCAATATTTTAACAAATTAGTAAATAAATAATTTACTAAAAAATTTGTTGTCATTTAATTTTTAGGGAGTTTCACAAAAATAATACGATGGAAAAGCACTGATCTAAAAAATAATATTTTTAGATCAAAATCAATGCATAAATAGTGAAAAGTTTAAAAAAAGAATTATTTTGATAATATTGAGTGATTTGAAAATTAAATAAAATAAATTCATAGAAATTCAAAACGCAGAAAAAAAATTTAAAAAAAATGTCCTTAATAAGTAGATTACTGTAAATATAATTTATAATAATTATTATATTGATAAAATATATATATTAACAATTATTATTATCTGGTATTAAACATTGTTAAATGTAAATCTAAATGTCATATGTATACATATAGTATACAACAATAGTTTTTTGTACCTGTTTGATATTTAACTATATCAGTGTCTTCGTATCGTTTATGTTGTATACCATTGTCTAAATTAGAACTGGGTTTGACCATATTGATCAAATATTAAGGTCAAACCATATTGGACATATTGTCTTAAGTTGACCTGAAATGATTTATAGTTGTAAAAATCATATATTAAATATTTTGATAATAACACAATTTTAATTTTAAGTTCTGCAATTACCAGAAAGTTCAGTTGTAGAAAGAAAACTAGATTTAATTAGACTGTAACTTGATACAGATTTAATGTAAACATAATTTTCTAAACTAAAATTTGATATAACCCATATGTCTTCAGTTGATTGGAAATGATTTATAGCTGTAATAATCATAAATTTAAATATTTTGATAATAATTAAGAAATAATAATACAATTTAAATTTTAAGTTCTATAAATACTAGATAGTTCAGTCATAAAAGGCAAGCTTGATGCAAATAGACTACAATTTGGTACAGATTCAGTGTATGTACTATTGTTTAAAGTAGAACTTAATTTAACTGGTATATTGTCAGTTGATTTCATGTTATTAGCTATAACATATTATATGTTATATCAATATTATAAAAGTTACAAAATATTCTGTACTTAATGAAATATAACTTGAAATAAAATTAATTAATTCAATTACTATTTCTTGATTTTTTTTTATAAAAACAATCATTTAAGTTTTTCATTTTCCTTTTATTTTCAATTTTTATTTTATAAGATTGAAGATGTATATTCCAATTTGAAGTATTTGAATTCATACATTCAAGTTTATAAAACTTGCAGTTGAGTTAATTTTAAATTACTAATTAAATTAAGAAAATAGTGGCACTAAACAAAAAAAATAAATTCATAAAATTTATAAAATAAGAATTAATAAATACTAACCATGTTATCAATTTAATTCTATATCTTTTAGATATCTAGTAAACATTTCTAATACTATATCTAGAAATTTAAAAATGTGTATACATTGTCTCCACACAACCAAACGGTAAATTTAAGTATTATGTCTAGCAAATAATTTCATTTGTCTATAGTGCAGCAGCATTTAATAGTTTTTCAGTAATATAATGACTCCTTATCTACAATAAAAATGAAAAAATTAATATTTAAATTTGTAACATGATAAATAAATAATACTCTTTTCACAGGAATATTTTTCCATTAACAAGCACCATGCTTGGCAAAATATAAATCCAGAAATTCTAAAGGACAGTCAACTCGATATTTTAAACCAGGAGTATCAGACTTTTGGACACTTAATGACTTGTATATAGAATGTGCTGCACTACCTAAAATCAATAAAATACACATAAAAAATCGTTATGATCAAACAGTTTTCAATTTATATTTTCAAAAACTAATCAAAGTCAAAATTATTATTCTTTTTTATATTTTCTAACATTTATTTCTAAGAACTTTTTTTTTAGCATTTAGCTCAATTTAAAGTAACATTTTGTAATAAATCATTAACAAATTCATAGTTGATAACTTGATTATTAAAATCAACATTACTCCTACCACAACTTACGTAATTTACCTTTTCCAGCCAAATTTGTTCCAGATATATCTTAAGCTTTAAGATGTAGTAGTCTTATAACAATTGATGCCAATATAGTATATTCATTTTCATATGATCTGTTATTATTTTGGAAAATATCTAGAACACTAAGAAACAAATTGTGTAAAAATGTTGTAAGCATATACTTAAAATTGCATTGTAAATTGGTAATTTTGCTTAAATATTTCATGTTTCTAACATCCAAATAATAAGAAATATCTAACACCCTTAACTTTGAAAGATTGTCTAGTGTACCTCTTATATACTTGTAGACACTACTGTTTGGCAATTCAGCGAATGATTATATCACTTTTCGTCTAGCTCATCGATTATGATCTTTGGGTGGCAGGTTAGATTAGTGTAATATATTGCATTCAGACAGAAGACGTATCTTTTGTCATGTTCGATCATTTTTGTGTTGACAGCAATCGGCTGCTGCTGCCTGTCTGAAATGATGACGGTTTCAATTTTGATTTTGATAAAGTTCGTATCTATCGTTATCAACGGGAATCCAGTGTAATTACAGATAACACTGGTAGTCACTAGATAAACCGTCGGAATACAAATTATTCTCCTTAAATTCGCATAATACGATATCTAGCATCAAGCCTGATAACTCATTCATACGCACTTATGTGTACAATATAACATATAATTGATGTCTCAACAATATTATTTGTACATGCTCTATATGTGCATAACAAAATAATATTTTCATCTGCCATGATGTTGTCTAGTTGAAACATAGATACAGGGCTGTAGCGAGGAGGAAGGGCTAGAGGAAACTACGCCCCGAGCGCAATTCCTGACAGGGCACAAAAATGAAAACATTTCAATTTAATTGTTACTTATAACTTATTACTTATAAGTAAAAGTAATATTATGTATTTATAAATATTATTATGTAATACCCAAGAATCTACTTATAATTATTATGTATATTTATATTTTAATAAGTTATTGATTTAAATAAAATTAACAAACGCTTACATAATTACAAGGAAAAATTATTATTTATATTGCGTGCAAAAAAATGTTCAGTTTTCTGTGAGTTTTTTTTTTTATAGATTAAAATACTTAAGGCCACATTTTGAAGTTTCGCCCCGAGCGCAATATTTGGTTGCTACTGCCCTGCATGAAACATACTAAATAATTAATATATAATCAATGAAATAAGTAAATATAAGAGTAGTTAATATCGTAAATATCGTAAGTACCTAAATAAACGCTCGTGTGTTGGTACCTATGAATTAAAATGCGTAGTAAATTTTGTTTACGCGGCAAAATAACGCCTGTGGGTTGCCGACCTTATAACCTTATATTATTGATAATCTTACACCAATTTAAGTAATACAAAATAAATTAGCAGTACGGATACAGCGTTTGGTTAATAAATTGAATAGTCGTATTAACCATATACAAATCAGCAACACAGAATATAAAACAACTAAAGATAAAACATAAAACAAATAATTAATAAAAAACAATTTTTTTTTTTCTGAAATTTGAATATTTTTTTTTTTCTGAAAATAAAAGTATTGACGAGTTATTTATTTGAATTCTAGAAATCAATTGCCTAATTTATTGTGAGGGGGCTTTGGGCATTCTGGGGGGGCTAAACCCCCCTAGTTGCGCTTATGATCATTATGTTGATGGCTAGATCCGGTTAGTTGCTAAATCGGTAACGTAACAAAAAAATCCGGAACGAATGGCCTCCCAGTCTATCGCAACCACCTTTCGATACGTCTATCTCACGTTGTAGAAAAGAAGATTTTCAACATCATGGTCAATCAACTTATCTATTAGATCAGTGGTCTTCAACCAGTGGGTCGGGACCCAGTTTTGGGTCGCGTAAGTTTTATGAATGGGTCGCGATAAGTTTTCTGTTTAAAACTTAAAAAATTCATATGCATATATATTATATAATGTATGTCATATGATATTGCATAAAAATGTTTTCGAATAAACCCGAAACCGTACTATTTTATACTATTATAAATTTGTAGTAGATTAGAATGAACACTTTTGTTATATACTCATACCTAAATAAAAAAAAAAAAAAAACCAAAAACCAATATACGACACATGCCACTAATCATTACCTAACTGTCGATTATGTAGTGGAGTGTACACAATATATCTCAATACACACCGACCTGAACATGCCATTCAACGTAGTAAAAGTACTTCGCGAAAAACAGATTCTGAATATTGTCATATTCTTAATATTGTAATAATAAATCTAACACCTAATTCATCTAATACGTAACATCTAATAGCTAATAATATTTCCTGTTGAAGCCTTCATTTACAAAAAAAAAAAGAATGAACAATCAAATGAAGTAATCGTATAGCGATAGCCTGACTTAATCCATACAACTCATTTACTTTTCATATATATATATCAACTTGTCAAATCTATTAAACTGTGTGAAATTGAGCTTAGGTGGAGGTATTTTGTGTGAAAAAAGTCTGGGACAAATATCGCACTCATTTCTTTTGTGTATTATAACATATACTTTTTTCGGTATCATTAAATGCATATTTTGGTATAATAAATTATAACAAAAATTAAATATTACCTAGATAAATATATATGTAGGTATATATATATATTAATTTATTTAGTTATAAAAGCACTTCTATAATGACATAAATTAAGCAATTTTAACTTTTTATTTGGTTTTCATGGCTAACGAAGTTGGCTTAAGTCACGAAAAATGTTTAGTAAGAAAAGTAGGTCACTGGTTGAAAAAGGTTGAAGACCACTGTACTAGATAAACATGTATAAAGAGGGCTACAAACGTGCAGTTAAAACTGTACGATTCGATTGTACAGTCTTATCTGTACAGATCAGGCACGTCGTCAAGGGGGGCCTTAGGGGGCCTGGCCCTCTAAGAAAAATCAGTGACCCCGAACTGGCCCCCTTGATTTTGATTTTAAAATATTTTAGTGTATAGTTGTCCTAAACCGGCTAAATACTGAATGTATATTCCATATGGACGATTGTAAACTCCGCTAGAATATCGGTAAAGATAATAAAATAATAAAAGGTGTAGTGTAAACTCCGCTTGTTTTTTTTTTTTACCTGTAATGGGTATATGTAAACTCCAGTTTTTTTTTTTGTTTACCTGCTCAGTGCTCACATTGCCACGTGCCATCTCACACAAAATACGTTGACATATATTGCAATGATGTATGTCAAAATTGATAAAATTATTGTCATGGTTCGATTCATTTCTAAGTGGATATATATCTACGAATCTAGGTCTAAATATCCAAGGACAAAATCTCCAAATTTATCCGTTTTTTTGAAAATTAGTACATTACACTATACATTCTAATACAACTAGCTCAAATATCAAATTATTTATTCATAAAAAAACCTAAATTTTTTGAAAATATTAACTTAAATATTAAATTATAAAAATTAACTCATAAAATTAATTCGACCTATATACACTGTATATTACTAAAAGTATAATAAATTACGTTAATCGTTATAATATCACAAAATCCAGGGTGATTTTTTTATCGTGAACCAGTTAATATCTCGGGAAGTATTAGGAGTTTTTAAATAATTTTTTTTTAAGGCCCCTGCAAACCCTATTAATTTTTCATCAAAACGACCTTAGCGACTGACAAAAATTAAAGTACTTCTAGTGGTTCGATTTAAAAAAATGTAAAGATGTTTGAATTGGTCAACAAGTCTACTTTGCATCGGTCGGAGCATATTTTTTATATTTTAGATATTTTTTTATATATTCAATATTAAAAATGTACAAATTTTTTAAAATGTAAAATATTTATTCTCGTCAAGCATTTGTTAAAATTGAAAAAGTGCTCCGACCGATGCAAAGTAAACTTGTTTACCAACTCAAACATCTTAACATTTTTTAAATCGAACCAATAGAAGTACCTTAATTTTTGTCAGTGCGACAGCTATTTCACGTTCATAAGTTGGTTTTGAATATTTTAATTTAATAGCTTCAAGTGACATGTGCATGTGCGTGCGTGCGGCGTGCCGCGTGCGTAATATATTTAGCCGACCGGCGGGCGGCGACCACTACACTAATCGTTTTCGCTATCGGTATTTCTACGAATGACGATAAATTATTGACAAAAATACTAAATAGGTTGGTAGATTACGGATTATACGATGAGCGTAAACATTATTTTGTTTTATTTTATGATCGTTGCCCTGAGTATACGAAAATGTTGTAATTTTCAGTTGCTTTTAGGAATAGCATATACTTCACCTTAATTTTTAATACTGTATTTCAAATTTCTCTGCAGTTGTTTTCAAAAGCGCCGTGAAAAACAAAAGAAAAATTAAGGAAAAACGGAGATTTTTACGCAAAATCTGTATTCGAGTAAATAATTTTATATGTTGGTCCAAAAAGCGTAAACATTTAATACAAGACTCCTGATATATTTTAACAATAGTAGTTGAAAATATTAAAAATACATAGACACAATTTTTTTTTATAAGCATTCAAAGTTCGAATTTTGACAAATTTTATCAAATTTATAATTTAAAAATTATTTTGTAGTTAAACATTTATAAAATGTTCAACTTTCATAGCTAAGGATTGAAATTTAAGAACAAGGTACCACGTAAGTAGGTTATTCTGTAACCAAAAAATACGACTTACCGGGAACCGTATTTTATAATATGTAATAACAATACCTATATAAATATAATATAAAATATCCACCTTACAAACCGTCTCTTTTTCGTATACAATGATATTATATCATCTTACCCACCTTTTTAACAATATTAGTTGTACTGTAGTGGATGTGTTGAATTTGAAAACGATAATTAAATTATATATTCAATCATTGAATACGAGTGATCCTGATCGAAGTCATTTGGTAAGCCATATTATAATATTTTTAAATTAGCTACCCATAAAAAAACTGATATTGTTTTTCTCCTGACAAGTAACAATAGGTTTTGTTTTATGTAAAATTATTTTCAAATAAAATGAAATAATTTAAGTACCTACCTTATCCATCTATGTTTTTTTGTTATTATTATTAATTATATAATATTATACTAGTTAGGTACCATTATTACTAATTGGGTAATATAAATTGTGTAAAGTACTTTTTTATGTATAATATTATAATATAATATACACATCTCAAATTTAATTTACATTATTTATTTTCATAATATTTACGTACTGTTATTATGTCCGACCCGCGAGGCCGCGACCGTCCATAAACCAGATAAGAAATAACAATGAATTGTAAATTGATGCGGGTCGCGGGTGATGGTAGGGGAGTATACGCACACTAATTATCATTTACTACACACACAAAGACGATCAGTGATCGAAGGAACGAAATAATTGCCTAAACACAACTCCTTAAAAATGACACATTTGCAGGGGCCTTAAAACTTTCTAGGTTTTACTATTTTACACTGTGTTACAATTTTGATAATTTTAACTTCCTCCCTTATTTGATAAAACACTATCAACTTTCGATTTTCAAATGGCAATACCTATTTTCGATAGCGAAAATGTATAAACATACTGAAAAAAATAATCTTAACATTTACAGAATTTAATTTCAATAATCCGTTTGCGACTTATTACCGTTTAAATATTCGTTCAATTTACTACTACTGGGCAATTTATCAAACCCAACAGTAAAAACCAGAAGTCAAAACGGAATGATATCTCAATTTAACAATACCCATAACGGTCATAATCTATAATAACTGTGATATTATTGCTACTAACAAGTAAATTAAATAATTTGATACTAATTTTTGGAAAAATGGATAAATTTGGATATTTTGACCGTTGGATATTTTGTCCTTGGATATTTTGATCGATTACCATATCCACATTGATTCATTTATTAATAATTTTATCTTCATATTATCTGAAATTAGTACCTATATCCAATAATTTTATCGGCAGTAGGTATACATAAAATATACTTCGACGAACATAATCATTCGTAGTCTGCGTATCTCCGTGTATATTTTATATTGAACGAAATATGTCACAACAAAGTAATAATATAAAATTAATTATTGTTCAGCGAGGCAATTTATTGGTTTTATTTAACAACTACAAATATAACCAAAATATAAAATATGTGTCTGGTGAAATAAAATGGAGATATGATATTAAATAATAATAATATTCACTTATTATTACTTATTACGTATTATTTTTAATAATATATCATATTAATTTTATACTACTACTCGATTTTTTTTCACTGGCAAAATTTACATATAATCAATTTTACCTGATTTTTTTTTTAGTGGCGGAGTTTACATACCCCCAATTTTACCTGTTTTATTTTTCTGGCGGAATTTACAGTAAAAAAAGGTACTTGTGGTGGAGTTTACATGCGCCCATTCTATATAATTAACGATCGTAAAAAGGTGTGTTTACATTAGAGTCCGAACACGAACGAACGCAAGCGAATGCTACCAAACGAATACGAACGCATATTTGCTAGACATTCGGCCGCAACCATTTACATTGTTCGCTCGTTCGTGTTAAATTAAATAAATAAATAAATTAATTAAATTAGTTTAATTAAATTCTGAGATTTTATTTTATAAATATTCGTCACTTAACAATTTGAGATAAGACAATAGTACGTGTATTAATAGATTGAAAATCAAGAATTCCAAATACGGATATCGAACGCACATTTAATAAACACAACTACAGAAAGAGACCAATAAATGTTAGCCCCCTTATAGAAATATGTCTGGTTACGTGCTTGGTACAGATAATTTTTATGCCGGCCATACACGATGCGGTTTACCAGAAAAGTTTACCTGCACAGTCTAACCTGAACAGGCAAACCGGAGCGAGTATACAAACTTTAATACGACATAATTTTTGGAACTGTGCAGTTGATCGGAAATAAATTGAAAATATATATTGATAAAGCTGCAATATATCATCTCTACATCATATCTACATCATTCTTACCAATACACCGTCAGTCTTGACTGCCAATCAAGAAGATTGTCTTTCAAAATATATAGTGTATGGACCGCTTAAGGTCACCGCCAGTCTCTCATGAGGCAATATAACATTTCTTATTATAGTATTTTGTTTTTGGATTAGTGGTGTGACCAAAGAAAGAAGGTGCAAATAGGTATCTTCATTCATCCTCAAGTAGGTAATTAATAAAATCTTTCGGAGTAATTCTCAATTCGTTTATTAAATTTGTTTGTGAATTATTCATTTTTTTTTTTTGTAACAACCATTGTTTACACCATAAGTTACGTTATTTACGTATTTTATTTTTTAAAATACACATTAATCCGAGAATCACGAGAGCGTCATCCGTCGTCGCCATGTTATTCCACTATGACTGCACGATTTATTTCGATTTTACAGTAAAATCACTTGGTTTTAACTGAAGGTGTGTATGCTGTAGTGTAAAACGATTTATATGTACAGATAAAACTGTACAGTCGAATCGTGTAACCGTGTGTACAGGTCCGTCCAGGGGAGTAGGGGGGGGAGTCAACGGGACTATTTTACCCCAGGCCCCATTGTTGGAATATTTTTTATAATGTCTTGATGCATAATAATTAATAATAAAGCCTCGATTATACTGAGCAATTTTACAGATAATTACATTGAACGATTAAATTATAAATAATATGAATAATATTCAACTCTATTATGTAAGTATTTAATGCAGTACATGCATTTAAATGATCATGTTTGGTTAAGGTTTAGAAAAATACGTTTGCAAGAATTTTTTTTATTATCAGTGAGTATTTTGTTTATCATATCTTATTATTATAGTTGAAGGTCCCTCAAATTAATTCGCCCCTGGCCCCCGAAAAACCTTGAGACAGCCCTATGTGTGTAGCTCGCTTAACCGGAGTTGTAGTAATGGCCTTCAGAGCTGTGTTCGAATATGATTAGTTAGAGTAGAGTAGAATAGTTTATCATTTATTATCAGCTGTAGATACTCTAAATCATATTACAACTAATATAACTAAATGATATATTTTTGTTATCTTAATAGATAAACATTATTGTCAATAGAGTTAAAATAACCTTTCTATTTATTTATAGGACCGTCGAAGTTAACCCGGAGTCTACAACTTGGCATTACCGAACGGTATCGCGGAGTTAACTCTGATAAGCCAGACGACGTTGGGTTACTCCGAGGTAGAGTTTTCGAACGCACTTATCGCAGTGGCCTTATCGCGTTATCAAAAATATTGTTATTAGAATTCTTTATCGCGTTTTTATCGCGAGTTGTTTACTCTCATGCGTTGTTTTTCACTGTTGTTCCGCGTTCGAGATGCAATCAAATGTTTAGTATAATTACAATGAGAGGCTGTTTTTGATTAGTAGTAAATTCGTAACAAATAATTCGAGTTTTGTTTAGCACGTCTTGTACCGTCGATTTGAGAAGGTATCCAGTTACTATTGTACCATTTCCAGGCCCGGCTCAAGGGGTAGGCGACATAGGCCCACGCCTAGGGCGGCATTTTTCCTGGAAAATTTTTATGTATAAAAAAAAAAAAATGATAAAATATTTACACGTAAGGGGTGGCAAAAACTAAATTTCACTTTTGTTTGTTTGAACACTAGAGCCGGGCCTGACCATTTCTGTTACTGGTCTCTATATTGTATCTTCTGGTCACCATTCGCTTCCACATAATTTATCATGGTGTGTTTGTGTTTACGAAAGAGTCAGTATGTGCAGCTGTTTCCCTGGTGGGATCTGGGACCTGCAATCACAGATAAATATACTGACTTAGAATGTATATCTGTGACTGCAATTTAGATTTGGTAAAAATTATAATTTTAAGAACGGATATTATAATGCAATCATTTATATGCTGTATTTATAATGCAATTATAAATTTTAATTTAGACTCCTTGACCTTGAAGGTCTGATCTATGTTACAATACATAGGACCAATATCAAACTCTGGTCTACAAGGACTGCCATTGTGATGAAACATCTTTGTGTAGGTGTACGTCCACTATCGCATTAAACTATGACAAGAAGAATGGCATGCACTTGTTAACTATTATTACTCGTCATGTGCATAGACAGTTGTAGTAAATTCTTTTGCTGTTTGCAGGTTATTGAGCTGTCATTGAGAGGAACCTGGATTGAATGGTGATACACAGTGTCAGGAAGGCTAAGGTGTTGAACAACAGTATACACTTGTTCAACAGCATAGACTTAATGTCTGTTAGCAGTTATATAATAACGTGTGGTTAGTATGTATTATAAAAGTGCTTTCAACACATTTATCTCAAGCAATGTATGATTTAAAATTTAAAATTCAATGAGTTACAATTAAAAATTTAAGTAAATATTATATGTGTAGATATTATGCAATATAATTTTTTTATCATATTTGACCTTTGGAAAAAAATATTTTTGATAACTCATTTTAGTTAAATTTAAGTTTTTTAAAAAATTTCGAGGGAGGAGCTGTAGCCCACTAGGCCTCCCCCCTTTAAATGCCATTGGTATCACCCCTAATACAAGAAAACAAATTATAATACCCCTCCAAAATATTTTTAGTATAATAGTGTATTGATTATTGAATATTTTTTTTCTTTTGTTGTTTAGCCTTAAATAAATTTCAATGGATATCCATCACATTTTAGATGAATACTAGATAAATTTTTTTAACTGTCATTAATAAAACAAAATTAAAATCATAATTTGGGAAATTAAGTAAAACACTAAAACTTTTTGGTGGAAGTAATGGATCTATATGGTCCGTTAAGCTGTTAAGAAGAAGAAGAAATAAAACTTTTACAATACCTTTTTTTTTATAATAACAAACAAATAAAAGAGATATGATTATAATAAATATTTTTACATAACGATTCTTAAAGTCACTATTTTAATTTTAGATGTTTTTATTACCGAAAATAGTATTAATTTTTAAATTTCTCATTATCAATAATTGTTCTGTATACATTGTAGGTACATATAAATCATGGATTATTTTTACGTAGAATAACTATAAATAACAATGAACACAAAATAGGTATATTCTAAGAACAAAATGCTAAGATGGTAAAACAAAATTATAATAATTATTTGTAACATATCTGTATATAAATTAAAGAATTTTTTTTTTTATATTAATATCAATGAAATATTTTTAAAAATATTACGAAATTTGCCATTCCCTAAATGTTGACGTCCTAGACAACTGCCAACTTTGCTTATTGGGAAATCTGCTACTCATACATTATGTTATTATTATACATACACATATCTTAAATATTACTTATCTTAAATCTCAATAAATATTTCTAATAATGACTAAAACCTTATGCCTATCTTATGAGATTTTAGATTCTTAAATTGATAAAAATATTATATTGATGTAGTAAAAAAACAGAAATTTGATTGCTTTTGATTCTGATGATTTAGTGTTGACAGTCATTGCAAATTCTGAAACAATTAAAATGTCTTACATCAGGTAAATAAATTGTTTATTTAGTTATTTGTTTTCCTTTATTTAATTATTTTTAACTATGTTGTTTTTATTATAGAAATATGGAGATCAAATTATCCATTACTGGAAATTATCATTAAAGGAAATCAATTGACTGGATAGACCTCATATTTACTCCAAATGACAAGTATTTGTTTATGCTTAAATAATATACTTATTAACAGATTAAATTATGCCACCTTAAAAGGTATATATATGTTACTGGCAATATGGATAATTCAAGATTTTGCAAAATGCCTAAACATTATGTAAATTGCCGACCCATTTTAGGCAATGTAAATAAAACATGATTTTCAATATTATTTTGCATATAACCTAGGTATATTATAGAATACCTAGGCATTACACAAAATGCCAATTTTTTTTTTAGGCAAAATACAAAACATTTTATTATATGTTATATTACATTAAAATTCTTATAATTATTATACATTATTACTCATATTACAGAAAAAATTTAATTTTTATCTTTTATTATATTATAACTATTATATAAATATTTTACTTAAACTACTATTTATTTATTATAGTATGTTGTAGAAAAGTGACATTTTGAATTGCACAAAATGTTATTCTTGAGGCAAATACACTTTTTATTTTGACACTTGGATTTACAAACACATTTCAAAAATCCTTGGCCAATTCTTGTGGATTGAATTTTTATCACCTCATACTGTTCGTCAGATTAAAAACTAGTATTAGTAGCCAAATTTTTAAAAAAAATTTGTAGTTATAAAAATTTGATTTCACATAAATCGTATGCAGTTGCAAAACCAAAACAAGACACGAAAATGACGAGAAAAATTACGATATTGTAATAAAATTATTAGTATGTTCAATATTGTATCTCAGAATTATTATTATAGTAGTAAAATAATATTAATCTTTATTGCCTTAAATCGTGAATGCACATTTATGATAAACGATAAGTAAAGTTGTTGGTAACAGGCGATGTCCAATTTTGTTTGTTTTTTTTCATATTGACTACTCTACGATTATCATACATAATACCTAGGCAAAGTTCGTATTATGTATATTGCCAAGTGATTTTTGCCATTTTGCAAAATACCAGATTATTCATTTTTCTGGTAACATATATATATATATTCATGGATGGAATCTAAAATAAGTATCTCAAGTTTGGATATTCAAAAGTTATAATACTGGTCTAGTTCACTGAATTTAATTCAACTCACAATACTTGATGACAGCCTCAAAATGTGCAAATATGAATCGTTAGTTGCCCAAACTGACATTAGATAGTTTTCCCTTAAATTAAATTTTAAAATTATCATAGTCTACATCAGAAATTTTAAAAATTTGATGTATTATAATGATATTCATTAAAACCTTAAACTTATTTATATTTTTTTTGATTTAGAATTATCTTTTTTACAAAAATTTTAAATTAAAAATAGTAAATTTTGTAAATCTGTGATTTATCAAAATATTTAATCAATATTTAAAAAATATAACAGGTACTTATATGAAAATTGGCTTTACTATTACTTAAATATTTATAATTAATAAATATTAAATGTATGATAATATAAATAATATGATATAATATAATGTAAATTTTTTTCAATTATCTAACAGTAAAATGAGGGGTGGAGCACTGATAATATCGCCTAATCAGGTGGTTATTTTTTTTGGAGGAAACTGTTATCCTATTTGTTTACTATATAGCAGGGGTAGCAAACTTATGGCACGTTGACCAAATTTCAATGGCATCAGCAAAAAATTGTACTCAAAAAAAAATTATACTATTTACAAAATGTTGGTTATAAAGAATTCAAAAAAAACAAATTATATATTTTTGTATATTATTTTTACTATTTATTTATATTTAATGTATTTTAAAAATGACAATATTCCTTATGCTTACATATTTTGCGTCAACTTATGTTTGTGAAAACCATAACAAATTAAATTAAATCGAAGGAAATACATTGTTTGACCAATGAAATGATTGCCGCTTGTGTTTTACTAAGATTGACTAAGATTTAATAAAAATAATGTAATAAATCTGTAATTTTATTTTCATTCTTAAAAAATATAATTTTCTTTGGGTACGTGAACGATTTTAAAATCCTTAATTGGGAAAATTTGGCACTTGAACCAAAAAAAGGTTCGCCACCCTTGCTATATAGTAATTATATTCTAACACAACTTTTCCAACGAGTGACAGTTATAGTTTTGTTTGAAATTAAATCTGAATTGAATATTGCTAAAATAACATTGATGATTCATTTTTATTCGTACATTTTAAAGCCTATCAAAATTTAGTTAAATCAAGCTATAAACAGTTAAATGTTACACCAGATAATTTTTTCAATTATTATTATAAACTTGATTATATTTTTACAGACAATTTTTTCTTTACTTTCTAGAAAGCATAATATAAGATTGAATATAAAAAAATTGATAGATTATTTATTATTTACACATCCATGCCAACATTTTAATTTACATTTTCTTAAAAAAAATTTTAAACTATTGAGAATTTTTCATATAATGACAAAGTTAAATAAACAATTATTATCAACTTTTAGAAATTATAGAAAATTGGAAATTCTTTCTGACATATAATAATTTCTTAATTTTAAGTGCTTTTTTTTTTTTTTTTTTTTTATGTAATAACTACTGCAGTATTAATTTTCTATTTACTACATAAGACTTATAGATAACAATGAGTTGTCACTTGTCAACAAGTCCGGGCCGACCGACCACAAGTAGGTCTCGAATTTTAAAATAATCAGAAATCTGGGTTTTTATGTTTTCTAATATCACTTATTAGGTAATATTTTTTTTAATTTATAATTTCACAATAATAATATTAATAAGTATATATTTTATACGGGCAGCGGCCCACTGAAAAATTTCTCAGTAACCCGGTCGTTTAGTCTGCCACTGATATAAGTACATTGTTACGAACATGCATAAATGTAGGTCCTTACGAATAACATTATGGGGGAAAGCCACATTCCAAATATAATTGCCTTGGAATAATTATTAAATTACCGATAGTGTTAGGAAGGGTTGCAACTATAGAAAATATGTAGTAGACTCACAAGTGCCAAACCACCTTTCACATAAATAATTGCATTTTATATTTTATCATATTACAAATAGCACATGACGAGTTGTCATCGATGAATTATAAGGAAGTTGGCAAGCGGTTATTCCATAAACAAAAATTAGTCAAACGAATATAATCCAGGATTGAGACCACAGTAAAAAATAATTAGTTTTCCTAAAAGTAGGAAATGAAACCACAATCTAAATGCTTATACCTTCTTGGAAAAACGAGTAGCAAGGATTTCATATGAGATGGAGGTACGGAACATACCCATTTCAGTTGTTGAATAAATTAATTATTTTTACTTAAAATATTTTTTATATTGAATTATTTGGACTTTGAATAATAATATTAATTACAGATATAAATATTATTCTTCAAATAAATTCTACAATGACTTGTATACATTTTCTTTAGTAATTTTAATCCTTTTAGGACAATTTTCTTCCTCTCCTGTTCGTTTGCCTTTCTTCTTAACCTTCGATTTAATCCATTTTGTTATGTTAATCTTGTCAATTGGTGGAAAATTAAACAAAAAGTTCTCAAGAGGTTGTCAAAAGTAGAAACACCTATAGGACTATACAACCTAAATCATTTCAAAATGATATACCTAGTTATTTACCCATGATAATTATCTTAGTCCGTAATTGTCGTCAAAGATAACCGTTTTCTGGGAAAAAATAACCATTACTTCGCAATTTGTTATAGAAAATAGAAATAAATGAAAACAAAAACCAAATACACTGTTCAAAAGTAAACATCCCCAGGGGAATTTCGTTTTTAGCGTTCCTCGCTTAATTCAATAAAGGGGGACGTTGAAATCTATGGGAAAATGAAAGAGGACTCCGTCCGCCGGCGTCCTTCCCCGATTCGAGCACTGAAAACGATTAAGAACATTGGTCGGTAGGGCAAAGAAATAATATTTTGTACCTCATATTCAAATGATTGTGAACGATTTTTCGAGCGACGAAAATATCGAAACAAAAAAAAACATAATATCGTTTATCTTAATTTTTAACAATAAAGATAATAAATACGATATCGGTAAATAAGGTAAATAGTTATTAATATTGTCTATGGTCGTAACTTGTGGATAAGCCAAATGGTATATAGTGTACAGTATTAGTATTTATAATGGACAACTCTTTTACAATATAAACTGTTTTACCAGTGTATTAACAAAAAATTATATATCTTTTCACGCATCAAATGGTGAAAATGTAGGTAAGTAATAATAATAATAATATAATTGTCCTATTTATTAGCATTATATTAAATTTTAATATAAGGTATACAATTTTATATTTTTAATCAATGCAGCAACATTGCATAAAAACTAAAAGGTAAAAATATTCTCAATTGTGCTTTTTTAAAAAAAAAAAATAAAATACAGCTAATAATAACAAATCTGCTAATCAGTCCTAACTTACTATAATTTATGTTTGTGTAACAAATAAAACACATGTTGGTGTAGTGTCTTCATAAAAATCTTAACAATCTTTGAAATTCTGAGCCCTATAAATAATATTTTAAAATGTATGTACAAAAAGTATACCAAATTCTATTATTAATTCATTAATTAATAATTATTTTTCTTAAAATAAAAATATTCATAGTTGTGAAAATTATTACAATTTTAATTCGCAATTTTTGAAATGTATTCACGTTTACATCCACAATTTATGAATATATATTCACATATTATACTATATTAAGTATATATTAGAGCTATTTTTCAGTACTTATTTTATATTTTTTCAACTATCAATTATTAAATAATATCAAATATACATCATAAATACAAGTCATGAAAGAGTTGTCATAATTTGAAATAAAATTATTATACATTAGTTTAAAATCTCTTTAAATTTTTTGGTTATAAACCAAGTATATTATCATATTTTTACTTAATGTCAAATTTTTTTTTAAAGTGAAAAAATGTTTTAATTGATTCGATGAATATAATTTATACAGTTATTTGTAAACATCAATTAAATTTACATATAAAAAAATTAAATGCCTGATAAAACAAAACCTTACTTTACTTATTATGATTTAACAATTGTAATAACAAACAAAATTTACAAGTTAATTATACTGTATGTATTCATCAATGATCAGGGTAAAATAAAAACATAGCTATGATATATGTAGTATGATTAGAGTAATCTTACACAGTGGCACCGAATCCTATATTAAGGTAGAACAGATGTCCTATCTCATAATATTTCAGTGATGGGTAAATTGGTCCAGTAGTTGGGTCAGCAAGTCATCAATTATTGTGGATTATAAACAAATATGGTTGGTAATCAACTTGTTTATGCACTCTTTGATAAGTTAATTCAAGTATCTTATTTATCTAAAAACATTATTTATGTAATGCAAATATTACTAGGCTCTAAATTCAACTGTAGGGGAGGTGTTCAAGTCTCATAATTTTATGAGCACAAATCCTATTAGAATTGTTTGGTTTCGGAACCACAGATCTTACTTACATATTGAAGCGTTTATTAGAAAAATTTAAAATTTACCTGGAAAAAAAAGTTTTACTAGCAGCAATGACATTTTTTAAAGCATTTAAGACAATACATGCAGTTTCATTAGAAAAAAAATTTGAGTTGGATAATATAATTGTTAAGGCTAAAATAAATTGACTATGGATTTATAAACTAATAAGTAAATATTTATTTATTAAATTATTATTAAGCAATGTTGAGCTACCTATTTTATATTACTAAATTTTATGTTTATATATATATATATATTAAATTTTATGTTTGATAAATAAAATCTATTGTTAAAATATTTGTAAACATTTAACAATATGGAGACAGTATACTAGTTGTAGATAAGCTATAATAAATTTTTATTAAAATAAAATAAGGTGAATTAAAATAAATCTTCAATTAAATATTATAAGATTAAAATATATTTACCTCAGAAAAACAGTTTTGTTTAAATATGCTAACATTTTATAGCTTATTACAATTTTAATATGAAATAATAGAACTATTTATTTTTATTTTTTTTTTTTTTTAGTTAATAACATACTTATCATATTTATTTACAAAACACTTTTGCTCAAAGGGTAAACCATTTTGCAATTTTTGCATAATTTACACTTCATTACTAATTATCAATGTCTTGGTTATACAACCTGCTACTCTTTTGGATCTACGATTCAAAAGTCATACATTTTGTTATTATTCGAAATACATTAATGCATTTAATTAACGGTCAAAAAGTTATCTAAAGTATGACCTGAAAACTAGATGAACTTCCTCAACAATAATTCCCTGTCTCGTGATAATTATTGTTATTATCAATAACAAAATTATTTTGTTATTGATGCTAATCTACATTTAACAATTGAGCAGAATAGTGATGGTAAGAAATAGCAGTATCGGTGTAAATAGCACTGCTATTTTACATAAGCAATAGCAGGCTGCTAATCAAAACAAATTATAGCAGTAACTGCTATTTTATTTTTTTTGATATAAACTACATTGATGACAATAACAATATGATATTTGTTACACGAAGTCACGAACTAACTGCCTGACCCTGCTAAAATTGCTGTTGCTATTTGATATTGGGTATTGTCATCAGTTTTTATATTAAGAGTGATAACATGATAACATAAGCTAGCTGTTGATAGGAAAGGAACGGCATGCTGCCATGCTTACATAATTTTATATAACATTTATAATACAAGCCACAAGGTAGGTACTTTATTTTGAAATTCTGTAATGTGTTTAATATTAATAAAAATTAATAAATATAATTATAATTTTAACAATGAGAATACAATTCTAATAACTTATGTGTTTTGGTTAAGGAAAAGCAACATTTCTGTTTTTTTTTGCTGCTTAGATTACAACGCCGATCACTTAGGAGTATTCCAGCTTTAGAAAATACTCTTTTACACGGCATGGATGTTCCAAGAGCACGTCAAATTTTTCTTGCCAATTGATTCAAATAAGGATAGTTACATTTATTATCATACCACCACTTAAGAGGATCACATCTATATTAATAATTGAGTCCTTTAAATATCGCTGTACTTCTTCCATAATGGCTCTAGAAGTAACTGTGCTTGTATATTGAAACTGTGCTACTTTAAAATCAATTGTTTTCCAGATAGACAAAACATCATTTCCAATGTTTCCATCAACTGGTTCAGGTATGGAATCATAATTATTTTGAACGGCAACATTTCAAAGTTGACTTTGAGAAATAACTGGAGCAGTTAACTCAATTATATAATTTTTTGTTGACTGCTGCATTGAAGATAATAGTGTAATTGCTTAAAATTGAGGATCTAGAAATGTACACCGAACCAACGTTTTACTATTTTCTATTGTACCCCATCTGTCCCTATGTTTCATGTTATTTAGTAACTCTTGTAGAACATTTATTACTTTTATTCTAAAATTGTTTTTAATCATCTGCTCACAAATATTTTTATGCCCTTGAGCAATTACTATAATTATAGAAGTGGTCATATACTTGCTGCCACTAATAACCTTTGTAGCTTCCTCAAAAGGATGTAGCACTTGAATTAGCTCTTTAACAATTGTCCATTCATCTGTAGTAAGCCCATTAGGAGGGTTATCTAATAATCCTAGAATACCTCTAATCACATCCTCTAATTCAACAAGATGATTTAACATATATGTTGAATTCCACCGTGTACTAAAGTCTTGCAACAACTTCTTTGGTACTTTAGA
This sequence comes from Sipha flava, assembly GCF_003268045.1. Lineage (NCBI taxonomy): Eukaryota > Metazoa > Arthropoda > Insecta > Hemiptera > Aphididae > Sipha > Sipha flava. The sequence continues at coordinate 495,153 of NW_020272937.1, forward strand.
TCTGTTGAATCAGGATTATTAATATTTGTCTGTGGTGTTATAGATAGCGATATAGAAGTTGAAGGTATCCTTTGAGGAATCGGAGCTGAGGATGGATCATCAATCAATTGGTTATTTTCAACTGTCTATAGAAATTTATTTAAATAGTATTTTATATGTAGTGTTTTTATTTTAATTTGCTTGGTTTGTTATTATTATTAATGTACAATTACACCTAATAAACAATTAAATGTAAGTAGTCATTAAAATTATTAATTTTTTGTATATAATTTTCTTAGGAATTTGTAGCTTATATAATAAGATATATTTCATTATAATATTTAATACATTTAATTTTATTAGAATAATTGATTATAATATTATTAAGTACAACATTTTTTGTTATTTTTACTATGTAATTATATTTTATATTGCGCAAGTAGTCCCTTGATTCCAAAACAAATATACAATATTAATTATTAATTAAATATTCAACTTCTGTATCAGTTTAATCGGTATAACATTTTCAATTTTTTTTTTTTTTTTTTAAGGAAAATATATTAATTAATAATTTTATAAGGTTATTATGCCTCCCCGTTAATTTAAAAATTTAAAATATTTACTTGATTTGCAATCATTTGGATCCACTGTGCCTTAAGAAGATGCATTTTTAAATTGGTTACACTAGTTTTAAATGTGCATTTTTGTTTACAAATGTCACATTTAGTAAAAGTAGAATCATCAATCACAGAAAAAATGTAACCAAACACTACTTATTTTTCTGTTCAAACTCATTTTTATTATTATAATATTTAATATATTATAGAACATCACTAATACTTCACTGCAGAGTAGAGTTTAGTAAGAACATCTGAATAAGGTATAAGTTTTGTATTTGATTTTCATTTCTATTAAGATTTAATGTAGTATTCTACCTAGTATTCTAGTGTTTATAAATAGGTATTTACTATTTATCTTAAATATTATATGATATTAGCGTATTACTATCTTATTTTATTTCATTTAACTCATTTATTTAATTTAGAAAATAAGTTATATAGTCTTGCAAAATTATAGAAAATTATCTATTACCCATTATGCTGCTATTATTATTTAATCTATTCTGTGATAAACCTGCTATTAGCAACATACATTAAAATAACAACATTTAGGTGATTTTAAGAAAATAGCATTAGCAGTTTACCATCACTAGAGCAGAGTTTGATGCAATTGTATATTGTTTGTGTGAACTAGTTCACTTTTAAATCGTTCATCGTTCATTTTATCAAAGCAACAAATAATCTCGTTCGCTGAACGATATTCATTACATTTCGTTCATTGATAAGAATGATTGATAAAAATAAACGAAGTTCATTGAAGTAAAAACGAACGAACGACTTCTTAATAATGAACGATGAACTAGTTCAATTTAATAAACGGCCTTATAAACGAACGTACAATTCGTCATTGATCGATCGATTTGTGATTAAATTGAACGATGAACGACTGAACGGTTCACCTAGGTGACGAAAATTCCCATCACTATTATATTGTGTTTTGTGTATTAACTTAAAATTAAAATGGTAGCAGGTATATTGTAGTACATATGATAAGAGTAAGTAAAATATATAAGAAATAAATCATCAGCATTATAAAGATTAATAAATATTTATAGATTTTAATATTATTATAAAATGCAAAATCCTTTTCCTCAGCGAGCCGTATTGAAAAAAATAAGTAATATAATATATGTAGTAATATAGTATAAAATATATAATATAATCGTATGAATTATTTTGTTTATTTTAATGATAATTGATAATAGGCTTTAGATATTACACTTCATTTAGAAAAGTGATGCTTTAGTACGATCCGATGATCAATGCAACCACTCGGTACAATAAAAAAAAAAAAATGGTATTTAAAATCTGACCGGGCTATACTATATCTTGGGTCAAATGGTTCATTTTATTAGCTATTCTAATGAACCGGTTGGCCGGTGTGCAGTACGTCATAGTTCATGCGCACATACCTACACGGCACACGTGCATCGCATCACATCGCATCTATCAAAAATAATCGTCAAAAACACTAGTCAGACATGTGTATCCAACTTATCCTGCGCTATTTGTACCGGATGTATACAGAAAAAAATTCGTCTTCTTCTGCCGAAAAAATAACAGTAAGTTTTCATTATTGGTCTTTTAAAATGGGTTAAATGTTTATCGTTTTCTTGATCTCTTTCTCTCTCACTCTGTCTCTGTCTTCCTCTTTCTCCCTTTTTTCTCTCTTTCCTTATAGGTAGTTTTTGCTGTGAATAACACAAATGTCGCCGAATACATATGTTACATATACTATGCTACGCTTCTTTATAATAAATTGTTGTGATGACTTTTCCCTCTGCTTCCAATCACTTGGGTAAATCAAGTTTTCGAAATCTACCACCGCCGTTTCTCCTCCCGATCTTATTAGATTTTATCAGTTTTTTTTAACATTACGTAAAAGTCAAGTATTACCTTCTCGTAACATATAAAAATCTTTTATGACCCATTCATTCTGCTTTTTTCGCGTGTCTAATCCCCTCATATTCATCGATTTTTTCGAAAAAATCCGTTCTCACAGTCCCATTGGATTTACCTTTTTTTTTCCAACAACGTAAACTAAAAACACCAATTACGCTCTCGTAACATAATTATAATATAACCTTTTTTTTACGTAACTTCTTCTTTCCATTATGTTCTTCATATTTGTTTGGCGATGTATTCTTTTTATATCACTGACCTTTGATCATACAAATATTTTTGCTTTTTACTTACCAAAGGTCACCTTGCCACGTTCTGTAAGCATTGCTTTTTCCGGTCATTACGTTATAATGTTAATCTGTTATGTGTGTCCTTGCTTTGGAGACCGATTTGACCTTTACCGCGCGCGTTCGGCAATATAATGTATTAAGGAAGATATCATACCGTAGAGACGGCGTAAAAAATAAAAAATACACTTGTAAAATGTATTATCAAGAAATGAGTAATGAGTACGCGCGTGCTTCTATATAACACTAGAGAAATTAAATAGAAACACATTCTTTATAAAAAATGCCCGTAGCAATTAAAAACAGTTAACCATAACGTTTATTCGTTTACTATGTTTACTTAAAATAATAAAAAAAAGAATTTTACAGAATTTACAAATTTTACATTTGTGTTCGGGCTCCTGACGAACATTTTTTAAAAATATTTACAATTTTCGCAGCGCTGAGTTTGCTATACATTATAATAATTTACAATATCTACCCATATTTCACGCTACTAATCGTCATCACCGGCTATCAAATCAATTTATTTTAACTATAGTAAAACCTCGATAACTCGAAGGAATGCCTTGGCCCCGGCCTTTCAATATATGATATGTGTGATAAGTTTTCTCGATAATTCGAATTTCGCTAACTCGAATTTCTCTATAAGTCGAAATATTTTTAGTCGAATTTTGGCTTATAACTCGAATTTATATAATAATATATATATATATACATAACACGTACATACCTTGATAACACAAAGGTCAAATAATCAAGTGTATTATTATAAATAACGGTAATCGTAATCGAAAACTGATTAATATTATCAATCTAATCTTTTCCTAATGCTTAAAAGGTATAGTTATAAATTCAACGATATAATACGATTTAATGTCTATATCTCCGATAAATTACGTTTACTTACTACATTTATTGTACATTTATTATTGGTAAAATTATACGTCGATTGAACTACGAAATGTATACGTCAATATTTAATATAATGCTGTCACAAGAGTCGGATATTGATGAAGATGAGGAATTGCCTAAAACTACTCTTGCCCAGGTATTAGATAATTTACAGGTTGTCCGTAAGTACATTCAAGAACAACCAGAAATTGGAGATGAGTTTTTTTCCGCGCTAAACGTTATTGAAAACTTTACAGATAGATCAAAAAACAAAAAACAATTAGAAATATCTTTAAAAAATAGTTTTACTTTAATCATTATATTTTCTTTATAACATACAATTTATACATATACAATGTATGTATATATACATATTATACATATTTATTACTTTATACCTTTTTAAAAATTTTAATACAATATACATACTTACATACATTATAAATTTATTAGTAAATATATAAATAAATAAGATTATAAAATTAACTCTTTGTGTTTTATATAAAAAAATATTTTCAGTAACTCGAATTTTTTTTTACCGATTCGAGTTATCGAGGTTTTCCATAAGTCGAATTTTCAATAACTCGAGTTTTTTTTTTTGTCCCCAACCGATTCGGGTTATCGAGGTTTCACTATATTTGAATCAATGAAATCTAATGTGAGTTAATTATTCAATATAATTATATCAATATAGTTTTTTGAAAAATTAAGAAAAATAGAAAATATTACAAAGAATTTCAACCGGAATCGAGATTCAAATTTGGTATCACCTAATATTTTTTCATGAACTATTTTTTTTACCTTTGTAGATGATTTTGACCAGAATAGTTACTCATATCATCACAATCATATGAAATTTCTGATTGGAAATGTTGTCTATTTGATACTTAAAGAGAGTATTTCATTTTATAAATTTCTTAACATTTTTCTTAATTGCGAACATTTGACGAAATATTGCAAAATAAATAAATAATTATGGAAAAATTGACCGCATACTTATTTCTGATATAATCGAATTTTAGTTTTCACTCTAAAAAAAAGTAATAATCTAAGTAACTTGAAATGTTCACTGATTCCTTTTATCAGTTTGATAAATTAGCCAATTTTTTTTAAATACCCTCAACTATATTTAACATATTTATACATTCTAGTAGTTCAGTTTTCGATTCTTCAAAATTTATAAGTTTATGGGTGACTCAGATAGGTGCAAAATGAAATAGCATTGTCATTTAAACTTTTGAACTATCATTTTGCATAAATAGATCGAAGATGATTGCAAATCGCTACTTCTATCTAATGAACAACTGACCACTTTGATGAAAGATATGGATGTCGCCATCAAGAATGGTCTACGCAAAGAAACTTATCCAAACTCTATAGTCAAATGCTATGTCACTTATGTACAAGATATGCCCAATGGTACAGGTAAATACATTTTGTTGGTAATTTGATTAAACAAATACGTTAACAACAATTATTTATTTTATTTTATTTTTCAGAAAGAGGAAAGTTTTTAGCTTTGGACTTGGGTGGTACCAATTTTCGCGTATTGTTGATTGAAATGGGGGAAAATAATTACTTTCATATGAAATCTGATATTTTTAAAGTTCCTGCTCATATCCAGACCGGCAAGGGCTCTGAAGTGATTAAATATAATCATCTTATTAATTACTTACATCTGTTGATACTCAAAAAAGGATTTTTTTTTTTTTAGTTATTTGACCATATTGCCAAATGTCTGGCAGAATTCGTAAATAAGTACAATTTGGACCCGAACAAGCCATTACCATTAGGCTTTACATTTAGTTTCCCTCTCAGACAAGCAGGACTTACCAAAGGTTATTTATGCAGTTGGACTAAAGGATTTAACTGCTCTGGAGTAGTCAATGAAGATGTTGTAAGGCTTCTTAAAGAAGCCATAAAAAGGAGGAAGGTCAATAATGGTCATATTATTTCAAATATCTCATGTTATTATAATGTTAATCTGTCAACTCTATAATAAGAGATACTTTTCCTTAAATATATATTACAAAATCATCAGTACATTTAAAAACATATTATAATTTAAGTAATTTAGGTCTGAATATTTAACAGTAGTTTTAAATTATACAGTGAAGCCTCCACTAACAAACACCTCCTAATAGCGGACGTTTTTTGGGGAACGAAGACATTTTCACTTCTTTTCAATGGGAAAACCTCCGAATAACGGACACTATTTAAATATATTTGAAAATAATACGTATTCAAATTCGTATGTACTCTCGTAATAATGTAATTACGATAATTAACTCATTATGGGACTTTAAGATTACGACTCTTTGAATGCTTTGTTTGGTATAAAGAGCATAAGTCATTTTATTTCGTCAATAGAAGTAAAGAGCAGTTCTAATTACTAATAACATTATACATACATACATACATATATACATACTACATTATTATATAAATAAATTTCAAAAGTATCCCCTCTGAATAATGGAAACCTCCGAATAACATACAAAATGTTAGTGACCGGAAGTGTTCACTATTCAGAGGTTTCACTGTATATGTTCCTCAAAATTATTTAATAGTTAAAACTAGGTACTTAGTTTCTAAATATATGCTGTTTATTTAGGGTTACTTTGATGTATAAGACACAAAATAATATTAATTAATATTAATGTTCTATAAGTGTTTTAATAGTATAATATTATATCTTGGTACTTACTTTTAAACAGGTGTTTGTGTAGTATAAATAAAATGTACATGAATGTTCTATAATTATTTTAAAAACATGAAGTATGTATTGTCCTTATACAAAAGTTGTTTATTGTCGGCCAATTGAAATTTTTGCTATTTTTTATTGGTAATCGGTATAATATATTATCATAAGATTTTTCTTGAGTTTATGATGATGGTCTCATACTATATTAGTTTATAGTTAATTAATTAACACTTTAAATTTATATTGAGGATATATCTGTCTATAATAACATACTAATAAAAGTAATAGAAGGTTTATTTTGATGAAAATTAGGATGTTGAAATTGATGTATGTGGAATATTGAACGACACAACGGGCACTATTATGTCATGTGCTTGGAAGAACCCAAACACTAGGATTGGACTTATAGTTGGTATGTTCAGTATATAGAACTTAGTAGATAGATTTAGTAGTAAGATTATGTTGAAGTACATTAAATGAGATTTTTTGTTTATTGGTTGATTACACAATAAAATTGGCAAATTTTTACCATTTCTCTTATTGTTTTTAACTATTCATTTTTAATATAATATTTTATGCAATTAAATTAATCATAAAGAATTGAATGTGCATATTTATCTAGTTAATTCATTTAAATAAACTTTATACAAACTATTTTGGAAAATTAAATTCATAAATGTTAACGTTTATTATTTATTTTTAATGGACAGGGTATTTTGTTGTCATATTTTTGTTTTAAACATTAGTTTTCTGATTCAAGGAACAGGATGCAATGCATGCTACATTGAAAAAATCGAAAACGTTGAACTTTTCGACGGCGATCAATCGAAACCATATGTAATCATTAACACAGAGTGGGGTGCATTTGGAGATGACGGAAAATTAGACGCTGTCCGCACGAAATACGATCGGGAAATCGACGAAGATTCGTTAAACCCAGGTCAACAGAGGTATGTGTGCGCAATTGAGCATATGCAAATATTTACGTCAATTATTTGTCTCGTATTTATTTATTAGGGGATTTATATATTTTAGATTTGAGAAAATGATTAGTGGTATGTATATGGGTGAGATCGTAAGGTTAGTTGTAGTAGATTTTACAAATCAGAAAAAAACTATTCAATGGACAGCTGTCCGAACAAATGAAGACCAAGAATGCTTTCTGCACTTCTTACATATCGGATATTGAAAGGTAACGTGAATGGATAATAACGATGTGTTATGTTTTCTTAGAATTTGTACCTATTAGTATAAACGTTTCAATGTTCAGTTACGCAATATAATGTAAGATATTACATGTTTCCGTGCAGTGATAAAGCTAACTACAAGGAGACGTTGAAGGTCCTAGACTTAATGGGCATCAAAAACCCGTCCTTGGTCGATTGTGCTAACATAAGATATATTTGTGAATGCGTATCCAAGCGTTCAGCATATTTGGTTTCCGCTGGTCTAGCCGTATTACTTAATAAAATGGACGAAAAATCAGTTACTATTGGCGTCGATGGTTCTGTTTACCGTTACCATCCATTCTTCCACCAACTTATGGTCGAAAAAATCAAATCACTCACCAAATCCGACATTAAAGTGAGTGTACAAGACTATTATTACGCAGTAATACTTAACGATTTGTTTAATGTATATTATAATGAACTAGTGACCCACTGAGTCTTAACTTAAATGTAAATCACGAGTTAACGACCTAACCAAAATTAGTAAGTCGTAAAAATAAGAATATAATGGTAGTACATGATCAAATATAATAAAATACCTTACCATATGATATGTATTTTTTAATTAAATTCCTAAGTATAAATGTCTCTCAATACACAGTCAATGTATGTTGGCACCGACTGTAATCGATGAGACTGGCGATAAGCTAATCTGCACGGTGACGCCGATCCGTTTCTTATGTTTTTTTCCCTATTTTATTGTATTTGTGAATCTTATTGTCAATCAGGGGCGGATCCAAAGTCGGGGAACTGTGGATCAAGCCATTTCAAAAAACCATTTATTTGGGATGAAACTGAATTAGAAATTAACACCTTGTAAAAAAAAAAAAAACACAATATGCTCATAAAACTGTATAAGTATATTTATATTACATTTTAGAACTAGTGATAATGACCTATTTACGATTAATAAATATAATCTAATTTGATCTGCGCATCAAACGTACGGAATAAAATATGATTTACTTAACTTTTTACTAAAACAATATAATTTAAAATATAAATTATGAATTGAAAAATTTTAAATTTTGAATATATATGGCATTCATTTTTCAAGTAACTACAATGGGTCAACTGTCCAAGAGTTCAAATCAAGGTCTAAAAAGAGAAAAAAATTTCTAAGAGGCCAATTTTGTCAACAAATATTAACTTTGGGTCAACTGACCCCCTGAACCCCCCCCTAGATCCGCCCCTGCTGTCAATCTAAATTAATTATAATATTGTAAGGTTATCGACCAAATTACAATTTTGTAATCTTTTTTCTTTTCTTTTTTTTTGTATATTGGCCTTTTTTTCCTGGAATCTATCTGTTGTCGATTGTTGTTCGCTTAGTCATTAATACTTATTTTACATTTATTCCTTTACTGTACTCGCAATGCAGCGATACTTATTATTATATTTATCTGCCCTTGCGGGCAACTGCTTACTATTATTTATTCTCTTTCTCGCCTTCGATGCAATTTTAAAGTTCCCTTATGTGTGTTTTATTTAATTTAAACAATACAAACCAACAAATATCAGCAACCACCAAGTTACCAGAACTTATTTACTACATTGTGTGTCCTGTGAGTTATTAATGTTGTATGTATTTCGTTCCATTCATCATCGTAAGTGTCATTATCCATCCGTGATTGTTATTGTTTCCTTGGACGTGTAAGACTGCCAGCACTCAGGCGTGGTATGTGTGAGACCACCCAGGTCACCTAGAACTTCACGTTCTTTACCATTTATCGTCACGTAGTTTAAGTTTAGTTTATAAGTATTCATCCGATTTGTATGAGCTCTGTGGTTATTACAGATGACTGTATATGTCATATGTCATAAAAGATTACAGTATACCGATCTGACCACAGAGACCTCCCCCTACTGATCAAACTCTGTTTCTTTCCGTGTCGTATTCACCGCCGTTGTCAGAGCGGTCACCGCCCAGCTTGATCAGAGGCGGATTTTCCATTAGGCACTGTAGGCAGCTGCCTAGGGTGGCAAAATTTGGGAACGGCTAATTTTGTAGTGTTTTATTAGAAAACATCAAATGTAAGCAAAAAAAAAATGGAAAATTATCTACTTTATATTTACGAAAAATAATTGTATACAAGTAATAATGGGTGCATTTTGTTAATATGTTATCGTTAGAATTTCGGAGAAAAATAAATACCCTTACTGCTACACTATATTACTAATTCGACTGTGTATTAATAATTCTATGCTGTTATTATGAAAACCTGTTTTTATTAAAATTTGGGGGATGCCCATTGATATTTTTTCAAAGTAGACTAATTAATAAAAGCGAAAAAAATAATCTAAAAATTCAAATGGAAGTAGGTACATACGTTTATATATTTAATATTTAGATTAGGTATTTCGGAAGGGGTTATATAACTTCTTCGCCTATTATAAGGGCGGCAAATTGTTAGTGCCTATAACCGTAAAAAAAGAAAAATCCGCCTCTGAGCTTGATTGGTTATTTGTATAGATAAAAGGTGTTCCAAGTAGTAGCCAAACTAGGTGAAGTTTGGGCACAATTGTTATTATAATTTTCATTCTTATTTTTATATCACTATTGTTAGTGGTCCCTCGTTCTTCGTTGAGGGGGCTGAAGCATGATCAATTTTCGTTCGGAAATACAGCTTTCGACTTCAATCACTACTCTCAGTGAGATGTTCAATTTTGAAAAAAGATTTGGATTATTCATCTAATTATCTATGCTTTAATAATCTTATTTTTTATTTAATTTTTTTTTTTTTTTTTACTCAGAAAATGACTCGAAAAAAAAAGGCAAAAATAGATCATATTTACAATTCAAATTTAAATATATTGAGATTGAATTTAAAAAAAATGAGACTGCAAAAGCATAGTAAATATAGCAGATAATCAAAATCTGTTTTCAAAATTAACATCGGAGCATCCTATTGAGCATAGTGATTGAAATCGCCAGCAATATTTTTCGTAAAAAAAAAGTAGTTGTAATTTTATACGAAAAACAATGTTTGACATGTGCATGCGCGTAGGTACCTGCTCACTCTAATAGCCCATGACTTAGGGGAATAGTAAGTTCCTGCACAAAAGTAGCAGGTAAACAATTACATACGTTAGTTCCTACACGGAAATATGTAAGTTCCTACACGGTTAAAACTAGGTACGTATGTTATTTCCTCATGGCGGAAAAAATTAAATATATATATAAAAATCTTCAAAAAAACAATGTATAAGTACCACAGCATTAACAGGCGTATCGTTGTGTTGGGTTATTTCTTATTGAAATGTTGAAACATTCAAATACTAATACTATATTAGAGTATTGTACAGTATAGTATATATATAGAGTATAGTATATTAATGTATCTGAAAACATACGAAATTACGGAAAAATACAACAAGCTACAGGTTCATAATAGTATCCCGACTCGGCGCGTCGTAGAAAAGATAAAATATCATAAATAACATCTTATTATTACGACTTTTCATTACGGATAAAAATGATACAGAACTTGATTTTGGTTTGATAATCTTATAATTTGTTATAACCATACACCGTAAAATGTACAACTAGCTTAAAAGTATTGTGAGTAAAGTTCGAATCATCCGTGTGTCCGTATACACGTGTGTCCGTATATCTGTCACCATGAACGAGAATATATCATTCGTGTTGAGTGAAAAAGGCAAACAACTGCTGGTTTTACATTTTTTACACATCATACATCTAAAAAACAATGAAAGTACGTGGCGTTGTGTATATTATTTTTTTTTTTTTACCTAGTTTTTACCGTGTAAGAACTTACATATGTACATTTTGCTACCGTGTAGGAATTAACATACGTACCTAGTTTTTACTGTGTAGGAACTTACATTCGTCCACAATTTAATTTGTATTTTTCCGGGAATCGACTATAAAACTGTTTATTATAGAGGTCGGACATGTAATATAATATAGTAATATAATATAATATGTAGTCCGAATTATTCGGTTATGCCCATCACTAGTTTAGATCTTTGGATTGTTTTAAATATTTAATTGAAAACAAATGGTTTATAGATAATGTAGACTAATTTACCATTATTCATTATTTTGATTATCATTGTAATTTGTAGTTCTAAGAAATAGTATTGCGGTTGATAAGCGGGCGGGGTACCACCACGCGATAGCGAATTACACACATTAATACCGGGTTCACACTATTGCTTTTTCCCGCATGCTTATTTTTACTCGTGCAAGAACTAAATTGAACAAATTTTAACGCTGATAATACGCATGCAAGTTCTTGCATGCTTAAACTTGCATGCAGTCCAACATGTCGGACAGAATTTGTATGCAATTAGGTAATTGTATGCCAGTTTATTCTCGAACACGAATAGTTAACTGCGTGATCAATGTGATTGTGTTTTATGAACTTTTAACATTTTTTTTAATAATAATAATAATAATATTAATACAATAATTAATATAAATTATTTTATTATATTTTATAAGCTTCTTGCTTCTTTTTTAAGATTTTTTTTACGAAGCATATCGCAAACAATAATTACACCTTTTTTTTGTTGGATTCATTTAATATTCTCGTTAAAAATTTAAAAAAAAACAGTATTTATACTCGCGATCAGATCACTTTTTAACAGTGGCGTACGCAGGGAGGGGGGTTAAGGGGTTGTATTAAATACCTAGTATCATTGATTATAGAATAGTCTATTTTATTATCAATGCTATTATTTAAGTCAAAATATATTAAGGATTTACATAATTTTGTTAATTGTAAAATGTGTTATATTTTTACCTTGACCCTCCCTGAAAAAAAATTCTGTGTGCGCCACTGCTTTTGAAACTAAACTATATTTAAATACATACAAGACTAAAAATATAAACATATATGTGAACATGCACTTGCGTATAACTATGCGTATTCTTGCTTGATATTTATTGTAAGCAAGTCTATAATGCAAGAAATTGCAATAGTGTGAACCCGGTTAAACATTCATTTACTTCTCAAATATTGACACGTCCCAAATGTAACTGCTATACGAAATACCTAAATATTACTCCTTAAAACGTGCTTCGCTCCAATCCCTTTAACCGACAATGTATACCAAAAAATATTATTCAACAAGATATGCAGAAATGTTTAAATTTTTATATGTAAAAATTTCCCTTTGCGACAGTATTCACATCTATACGATACTTACCTCACAATTTTTTTTTTATCTTTTCAGTTTGACTTGATGCTGTCTGAAGATGGAAGTGGTCGTGGAGCTGCTCTTGTTGCTGCTGTAGCGGTCAGGGATGTTTTACCATTTCCAACTAAATAATTATCATCAAAGAATGAATGTAGTTGTGAATTAGTTGTTTAATATATTATTTAATTTGATATATTGCATATTGTTTGAGTTTATGAAAAATATTTGTTATTTAATTTAAATGGTTGTCTTCAATCGACAAATAAAAATTGGTATTAATATGAGTTAATGATATGTACTTAAGTATAATGACTTTGCATTTATATTTAGTATATGTATACTTTTTATTGTGAGACTTAAAAAAAATGTGTCATTTTTACCATTATTTGAAAATAATAAATGTATTTTTTATTAAACTAACAATTTTAATGACTTGTTTATACAAATTTTGATATTTTCCAAGTTTTTTTCATGTCGAATAGTTTTCGTATAAATAAATTGAACAATTATCATTATACTCATATGAATGAAAAAATCTTGGTCTCTTTTAAAAGCTATGAAAATCATTATGGTTCATAATTAACGCTAAGATTATCTTCACACAACATTTTAAATTGTTGGATAAAACTATCCAACGATTGCAGTACAATGTCAATCAATTGAGACTCAATAAAATAAAATAGATAAACTTAATTTTAGAAAATGTTTCCATTGTTCAATGGAGGACATAATTCAATTAAAAACTATAAGTCCAATAAGCTATTGCATTTCACTAATTAGCTCGGTCTAAACTTCTAGACTTTCTTTCAATTTTATAAGGAATCTTAGGTTTTAAGTGACTGCACTATTTACACTTGTGAGAATCAGGTATTATATTCTGTGTAAATTAAGAAATTGAAGCGAGCTTAAGGCTATATTTCCTTACATGGACTAATATTATTTATGTTATACTTCTATTCAAATGTATCTTTAGTGAAATAATTGGGTTGATTATGTAAGTTGCCAGAAGCGAATTATACGTAACAAATAACTTTCACCTTTTCCAATTAGACTGATATTACTTCAACTTTCCACAAAAATGTTCTCAATCAAATATATATACTAACTTCTCTATTATAATATTTTGTAAAAATAAAACGTAAGATAATTTATTGTTATTTTTTTAATACATTGTAAACTAATATACCTTAGATTTTTCAATAAATCTATTATAGATTCGAGTTTTTTTTTTTACCATAATAAATTCCTATAAAGGCCTTTCCATACTAAATACGTCGGCGTCCGTTGCAATGACATACTGTTAATAAATTCTACATATTTAGATACAATTCCACACAATGGATACGACGCGTCAAAAATCGGCTACGTCCGTACGGTGCCGTCGACATACTCTAATCAAAACACTTATTGCTATTTGAAATTAATTTTATCTTCGCAATATAAGAAAAATATATTATATATTATTATATTCAATGTTATAATCATTAAGTATCTATTATACTATACACCGAAATAATTTTATCTTCGAAATATATAAAAACATATTCCAATACTCGTAATCTATATAGTACGACCACTGAGAGAGCGCTACTCCTTCGCGATACCTTTACTACACCCGTATTTAGATCGCGTACATAACGTCATATTTATGTTTATTATAAAACTACATATAGCTTAAAATAATCAAATTACGATCCAATAGTATGTATCCAATAATAAATTACGATATTTGCACCACGCATTCTGTCAATTCTATTTCAAACGTCAAAAAGTTACATTAAAAAAAATTTATATTATCTGAATCGCTAATGTTAGATTAGAAATAATTTTATATGGTGGTTAGATATTCTTAAATCTTCTAATATTTCGTGCAATTTTCTTAATTTTTCTTTCATAAGAACCTTCCCCTAATAATAACAAACACAAAAAAAAAAAGAATTAGCGAAATCGGTCTAACCGTTCACGCGTAATGGTGTGGTCAAGGGAAATAGGGAATCATTTTTATATAAACCGAATCAATCTGCGTATAAGCTCAGCTATTTTATAAATAAAAACTATATTGAATTTATATTATGATTATATACATTCTTTATCAAAATCTATATTTTATATAAATAATTTAAAAGCATTATGTGTTTTAAAATTATATTTTTTGCTTAAAATAATGAAATTATTATACTATTAGATATCATAAATTATTGACTTTTCTTATAAGGTAGCTTTGTGGTCAATACTGAAGTACCATATAGACCTCGATGTAAGTAAATAAATTAAATAACGGCTCAGAATCTAAAACCTAAAATTATGTGTTATTAGCTTCTTATATCTCGATATATAAAAACTTGTATGTTGGTACTATTTCTGGTGAAAATTACAATTCCTATTTTTTACTACCTGATAGTAATACAAATTACATATACTTATTTTGGAGTAAATTACAATTGCATTACAAAAAATGTAGTATAAATATTTTTGGGAAAATTTTGGTGCAAATTGACTACAGCCGCTCTTTCTACACTAAACATCTTCTCGATATGTGGCACCATGGAAGAACAATGTATAAAACTTTATAAATAAATATTTTTGAATGTGAAACATCTTATGACGCGGTATGAAAGTGAGGCCGAATAATGCGGTGGCTCGTCGACTCAATTACAGTATATCCCCTACTCCTTCACCGCACTATCAATTTGCGTACTACAGGCCGTGTTCTCAACACAAGGCGGCAAATGTAAATGGTATCTAAAATGCATTGGACAAAAAACTATTCTATTTTTAGAAAATGTACACTAACTAAAAATTTGGTGGTCAACAGTTCTAACCACTATGTCGGAAAGAGTTAACACGTTGCCTCAGTGGCGCAACTAGGGGTAGGGTTTGGGTTTGTAAACCCCCCTCCTCCCCGACATTTTTTTGAGATTTTTACAAATTCTATGTAGGAAAAAAATGGTTTATCTTGAACACACGAAACGGCTGATTGATATGAAATATGAATATTATTCGTATTATAATTGATAACAATAATAACATGACGATATGGAACGTTTTGTAACATTCCATTCAACTTTAAAACATCAATAACCTTGCTACTATGATTTCTCGATAGTCGATTGTATAATACTTTTTTTGTGATATCACAATATGAAATAGAAGTTAAACAGTTTAATTTGTAATTTAAATATTTAATTCATAAACCTAACCAAATCTTACTTCTTTATCCCCACCAAACACCTACAGAAAATATTTATTTTTTCCAAATTCACAACCCTCCCCGAAAACCAATCCTGGTTGCACCATTGCGTTGCCTCATTTACCACCTTCAACGCCGCCCGTGGTTTCGAAGGTTATGCCGCCCGTGATTTCGAAGGTTACGCCGCGACGCCGCGTCGAAAATGTGACGTGTTTACATGTCGATGACATTATAAGCATAAATCTATTGATTTATAAAATGTTTTTACATTGTGTTAATAGTTTTTACAGTTTTTAGATCCTTGGTACCCTTTATCTTTATTAAATACTAGTACCGAATACTAAGTACTAGATATTATTACTTACGTAATAAATAATAATTAAACCAAAATCAAATAACTTGCCGTTATTATTATTATAATCATCCATCTCTTGCATAACGCAAAATAAAACAAATGAAATAAATCATCCAAACCAGTATAAAAGTAGACATATTCATGATGTAAAATGTTCTATAAATAGTTCTAAATTTGTACATTTTGAAGTATTAGTGTCACAAAAACTAAAACCAAAGATTAAATAAAATTTATTGTTCAGAATTTATTAAAATAAAATGGCTGAATTATAGCAGATTTAAACGTATACGTTTCAGACGTAATTTTTAATTTTGGTATTACATTAATATAAGAGTATATTGTAAATAAAGAATAATTTTTTAACTTTTTGTCACATTTATTTCCTTTGATAAACCAAATAGTTTCGATGTTTCACATCTGCCAGGTGTTCCGCAACAGCTCATTTATTTTTTTTACTTTCGACCGCATATTCGTATGCAATATAAAAAAAATTGCGGAAATTGCAATGCAAAGATTCAATCGGGATATTTAAGTCTTTTGTCGAGACGTAGGGACAAATAGCTCAATAACGGTGGCAATTCCTATATATATCGAGACAGATGGCAACCTTAGTTTATGTATCAATGTATTTAACTTCTTAAATTATAATTTTTTTAAATTAAATTTCTCAGAGTATAAGGATAATTTAATAATTTAATGGGTAAGTCAGTTTTGCGTCGAGACGAGTACCATATTGTGTTTAGTTCGTTGACAAAAAACTAAATAACTATTTTTTTCTAACGAGTAGTAAAAAATTACGTGAAATCGATAATTTTCAAGGTTTAACATTTTCAAATTTGCGTATTTTTGGTCGAAAAACCACGTTAGATAGGGTAACCGGATTTAGACAAATAAGTCGGGAAAAAAAATGTTAATTTTAATAACTATGAATAATAGTGATATAAAACAACACTACGCAATATGACAAAAAGAAAATATACTATGGTAAATAAGCCGAGAAAGACCGGAAAAAATTGCAAAAAACTAAATCGTCGTCCGCCGAGTGGACTTAGGACCATAGTTTCCTTTTCAAGAATTAGCTATCTTGCATTAAATGTTAGACAACGATATAGGAGAACGAGTGAATAAAAATAGGCTATATAAGGACTAAATAAAAATTACATGAATTGAAAAATGCCTTAACTCAAAAAACAATTGTTTTACACAGATTTATTTTTATACCCTCGTTTTTTAACAATGAAATACATTTATTGAAGAAAAAAAAAAATTTTAAATTCTGAGGTAATTTATGAGTGTTAATGTGAGACTCAGTTTTGCGTTGAGTCAAATAGTAAATGTGTCTAGTTCGACAACAGAGTATTAATTATATAAACATTTAAATAAATATTTGATATGTAGAAATAAATAAATAAATGTGTCGTCTGGAATATTGAGAAATGTGTATCGAGTTATACGATTGTGATTTTTGAAGTGAAACTTCTTTAGCGGCATTCTGATATTCGGAGAGTGAATTGGGAAAAATGTAACGTTTTAAGATTTCGTTTCACGAGAGAAAAAAAAGATATAACACAGGGAGAACGACAAAGAGGAGCTATACATAGAATAGATAAAGCGCATGCGGGCGTTGTAGATTACGCGTCAGACGCTACATAATATATACAGTATATTTAGGCCCGGTGCACACTTGCGGTATCTTAACGCGCGGCAACGCTGCGGCACCGCAATCGAGGGGTGGAAGGCCCGGTGCACACTTGCGTTATTTTAACGCGCGGCAACGCTGCGGCACCGCAAACGCGGCATGGAAAACCCAAAATTTAATTGGGTAATGCACACATCACAGCGGCAACGCTGCGGTGACGCGCGTCCGTCTGCGACAAAGTTTTTGTCGCAAGTTGTTATCGCACCGCAGCCTTCACTTGCGGTCGCTCAATTCATTGTATCATATTGGTCAGTGCACACTATCGTCATTTTGTACACAAGGTACGCAAAAATAATACGTTTTCTTTTATAAATTTCCATCGCTTGTGTCAAATCCATACTGACAATATATGTAAATAATAATATACGTAAGTGAAAACTGCAAAACTGCACAAAAGAAAAGTGTTATGTTTGCGTTCCAACGTCGTACTGACCGTACGTATGTATGACGTTATGTATATAGGTATACATAACGTTATGTATATGTATATAGGTATGTATATTTGCCGCTAGGTGTGCATTGAATACGGCGTCATCGCCGCGGTGCCGCGCGTTAAAATAACGCAAGTGTGCACCAGGCCGAAAACTCACGATTTAATTATGTACTTGCATACATAACAGCGACAACGCTGCGATGACGCGCGTCCGTCTGCGAGAAAATTTTTTTCGCAAGTTGTTATCGCACCGCAGCGTCACCGCGCACACACACTTGCGTTCGCTCATTAGTCTATGGTCAGACTGGACCCGGCATCGGCCGAACATGATTGAAAAAAACAAAATATTCTTTTCATCCGACATCGGCCGTAAACGACTGAATTTCTCGGATGTAATGTGACTGGGTACAATTGAATTTTATACTTTTATTTTTTTCGTCCGTGTTCGGCCGAACGTTAATTCGGCCGATACCGGGTCTAGTCTGACCGTAGACTTACATTGTATCATTTGGTCAGTGCACACTATCGTCATTTTGCCATTTATAACGATTTTTAACGTGTTTTATAATTCGTAAATTGCACATTCGCACAAACAGCGCCGGCGGAAGGGCAGGGCAGAAGGGGCAGCTGCACAGGGCCCCACCATTTTAGGGGCCCCGCGCCTAAAATGGCATGTAATAATTTTTAATACTATAAATTTGTTTTTAATATTAAAAATACAAGTCCCATCTGTAGTGGTGCCTGGGTTTTTAATGAAGTGCATATCAAAAAAAAAAAAAATGTAACCAATATATTATATTACGAATAATTTTATGAATATTTAATTATAATTTCGATAGAAATCAGAAATGCGATTGTTGTTTTAAATTTTTTATTTTTATTATTAAATATTTTTCTTTTAAACCAAAATTTCCGGCCGTGATCGTGATAAATTTCGAAAATATATTAGTGGAAGTGAAAAAAGAAAAAAGAAACAACAGAGAGAAGAGTTACAGAAAAAAGAACGTGGCACTTTCGATAAATATGTTATTCGATCAAACGAAGTTATTGAAGTAGCAAATACCGTAATTTCCACATTAGATGAAACCGATAATCATATAAATATAGAAAATAATTTAATTGAAAATGAATTAAACTTTGAATCCGATAATATTGATACAGATAAAATTTTTAATGTTGATAAAAATACGTCTGAAAAATCTATGTATAATACTCATACTGATTTAGAGAAACAAATTACTAAGGACGTTAGCTCCATACTTGACTTTAATGAGCCGGCAACGTGGCCAGAATATACAAATAATGACTTAAGAGCTGATTTTGTAAAACATGGAACTATTAAAATAACCAATTACAACTTTCCGTATAATGATGATAAACCATATCCAAGAAGCTTCACAAAACAATATTATATTCATAGTATGGCGAATGGGGAAGTTGTAGACCGCCAGTGGCTTGTGTACTCAAAAATAAAAGATCGAGTGTTCTGTTTTTGTTGCGTACTATTTAGTCAAGGAAATTCAGAAAGTAATTTAACTAATATCAAGGAAGGTGTAAACGATTGGAAGCATTTGTCGCAAAAGCTTTTACAACATGAACGTTCTAAACCCCACTATTTATCTTTAAAGCAATGGTATGATTTAAAAATAGGTTTAAAGTCATTGGCTACTATAGATCAACAACATTTAACTCAAATTGAAAAAGAAAAAAACCATTGGAGAGCTATGCTTCAACGAATTTTATGCATAATTCAGTACTTGAGTAAGCACAATGATGGATTTCGTGGGAAATCCGATGTTTTATTTACAAAAAATAATGGTGAATTCTTAGGTTTGATTGAAATGTTATCCAAATTTGATTCGGTTACAATAGAACATATACGACGCATTAAAAATGTAGAGACGCATACTCACTACTTGGGACATGATATTCAAGATGAGCTAATCAACTTGATGGCAAATGAGGTTAAAAAAAATATCATAAATGAAATTTAACAATGTAAATATTATTCTATAATAATGGATTGTACTCCAGACACCAGCCGCCAAGAGCAACTATCTATAATGATACGCACAGTAAATATGTACGAAAATGATGAATTTTGTGTACCTAAAATAAAAGAATACTTTTTAGATTTTATAATTGTTGAATCCACTACTGGACTAAGTCTTGCCAATGTTGTTTTGGGAAAACTGAACGAATATGGTATACAAATATCTAACTGTAGAGGTCAAAGTTATGATAATGGGGCAAATATGACTGGGCAGTATCAGGGTGTTCAATCGCGTATTCTTCAACTTAATTCTAGAGCTTTTTTCACGCCTTGTGCATCACACAATTTAAACTTATTACTTCACGATATCGCAAAAAGTTCAACTAAAGCTATTACATTTTTTGGAACAGTTGAAAGAATATACACAATTTTTTCCGCATCTACTTCTAGATGGGATATTATAAATAAGCATTGTCAAATTATGACTGAAGAAATGGTCCGAAATTCGCTGGGAGAGCCGCCTTGAAAGCGTTAAGGCGATTCGATATCAAATGCCTGAAATTTTAAATGCATTTGAAGAAATATCAAATACATCGTCAGACTCTTTAATAAGAAGTGAATGTAAATCTTTAGAAAATGAAATCGGTAGTTACGAGTTTATTCTAAGTATAATTATTTGGTATGATATCTTAGTAGAAGTTAATACAATAAGCAAAAGTCTTCAGAGCCCGAACATGGATTTAGATATTTCAGCTAGTATGTTAAGTGGGCTACTATCGTTTTTAAATAACTATAGAAATACTGGTTTTAAATCTGCAAAAACAACTGGTAGAGGCTATAGGAGTTTCTATTGATTTTAAAAAAACCCGTATACGAACCAAAAAAAAAATATTTTCATATGAAGCTCAAGATGAACCATCTAAAAATGAAGAAACTATTTTTTACCAAGATTATTTTTTAACTATTGTTGATCAAGCTATCGTTTCCGTGAATATGAGATTTTCACAGCTTGAATCGTTTAATAATAACTTTGGTTTTTTATATCGGATTAACAAAATAAAATTCATGAAAAAAGAAGAGTTAAGAAAATGTTGCCATGATTTACAAAATGTTTTAACTGATGGTGAATTAAAAGATATTGATGGTTATGAACTTTATGAAGAATTACTTATTTTTTGTACTATGATTTCTGAAGAAACTACAGCTTTTCAAGCTCTTACAGTACTAAAAAAATGTTGCGGTTCTTTTCCAAATATTTTGATTGCACTCAGAATAATACTATCAATTCCAATAACATCTGCTGGTGCGGAAAGGAGTTTTTCCAAATTGAAAATAATTAAAAACTACTTAAGGAGTACTTTATCACAGTGTAAACTTACAAGCTTGGCTACTCTATCGATTGAACAAGAAATTTGTGACTCATTAGATTTTAATGAGCTGATTGAAATTTTTGCTTCAGCAAAGGCTAGAAAAAAACAATTTTGATGTTAAAATGTTGATTTTTTTTTTTAATTTTTGTTAGTTAATTTGTATTAATTGTACCTTAATATTTGATCTATACATATTTTATTTTAATACGAAAAATGTATCTGTGCATAAGCAAAAAAATATTTATAGTTAAAATAAAATAAAATATTAGTTAAAATAAATCCAAATTGAAAATTGTACATTTAATATACTTTGTTTAATTGTGTACATAAAAAATAAAATATTTTTTAGGGGTTATGTAAAATAGAAAAAAAATGTATTTTTCTTCTTTAATTTGTATAGGGCCCATGAAAAAAATCTGCCCTGGGCTCCGCAAAATCTCCCACCGGCACTGCCATTAAGGGCCGGTATTCAGGTTGAAGATTTCACACATATTTTAAGTTTTCGTCGACAAACTTTTATCCAACATGACGACCTTAATAAACTCCCGACTTCCATGCTTTTAAATTACGAAGTCACCAACTACAGGATCTTTTTATCAGATGACTCCCTAGCCTGCTACTTATGTAAGGCCCTAGGTCACATTGCGTCTCATTGCTCAAACCAGATTAATTCGTACAACACAATGCCACAAGTAAACAATGATCAACCCATTGCAAACACACCGTCTAAATGCTTTTTCAAATACACATAATACCCCTATAGTACCTACCTCCAAATCGGACACCGACACATCTCCATTTGAAACACCCAATATCGCTTCTAAGCCATAGGTGGTCCCAGAATTTTATTTCAGATGCAGCACTTCTAATTTACACATATAGACATACACATTCCTATACCACACACACACACAAATAGAATATATATATATATATATACAAATTTCATTCAATTTTCCTACTTGGAATTTTATTTTATATTATTTATTTTCAAGTTAATTAAAAAAAAAAAAATTACTATAATTATAAGTAGGGCGCGGATTTCAATGCAAAATGCATTTTTTTTGCTTATTCCTTACGCAATGCTCAGTTTGGAAAAAATGCGTTTCAAGTGATGTAGATTCCTATAGTTCAATTTTTATTTTGCATTTTTTTGCATTTTTTGTCGTTTTAACTTCTTTAATGCATTTTTGGTTATTTTCGCTACTTTTAAGGTTTATTATTTTCATATTTTTGAAAAATGTAACATTTTTGGAGAGAAATAAAAAAATGTCAAGTATTCAATATTTATCTTTTACTAAATTATTGAAAACTACACTTTATCGTCTGTGTCATATATTAATTATGACAAATGACAATAGTCGATAACAATAAAACGGACTACGTGTGTATAGTGTACATAGTGGGCCTAGCCATACTATTAATAGTCCCGTCAATGGACAGAATTTCCGATTTTCAACGAAATATAGTTTTATTTATATCGTTCTAATCAGCTATTTCTATTATTGCGATTTCTAGTATTCAAACGAAAACAGTCGTGTTTTACCGAGTTACTGTCGTGTATTGTACTCCGTGCGTTTGACGTTTGTAAATAGCAGTTTTATTTATTTTGGTAGATATAATTAAGTATTTTTCACATTTTTAACACTATGCCTAAAGTTAAGCCTTCATCATCACTTCGTTTACGTGAGTATATAAACGAATTTGGTGATGATGTTTTTTCGACCGACGGAAAAATTTTGTTTTGCAAAATATGTAGTGTAAAAGTTGCGTCAGAAAAAAAAATTACGATTACCCAACATTTATCAAGAGATAAACATGTTAAAGGTTTGGAAATGAATAAAGCGAAAAATAAAACTCAAGCGTTTTTTACCGACACGTTAACTAATTCGTTCAACTCACTTGCATCACACGTCTTGAAAAATCTGGACTTTCTTTAATTGACGCAATAAGTATAGTTGATGAAGCTGAAGTTTTTATTAATCAAAATAACAGTAGTCAAGGTAAAGAAATACAAAAAAACTTGAAGCTGTATTGAAAAAGAATAACGGATTTAAAGCTATTAAAAACATTAAGAACATTTTGGAGGGAAAAACTGTTTCACGAGATGAGAATACCGTTCCTGAAGACTTCACATTTGATGATATGACCTACATGAAATTTGCACCAATCACCTCTGTAGATGTCGAAAGAAGTTTTTCAATTTATAAACAAATATTAGCTGATAATCGGAGAACATTGCCTTTTGAACACATTAAACAGTATATTGTTGTGCAGTGCAACCATCACATACTATCTCAAGGTAAAATACTTAAATATTATAAAAAAAGAAGATTTTTTTTTTTATATTTTGACTGTTTATACCTAATACTATTTTTAATTTAATGATTTAAAATTAATTTTTAGTTTAACGTGACCATTAAAATACAAGAAACATAGAATCAAGAAACAGCTGTAAGCATTGATTAAATTAAGTAAAACAATTTTAGAGCACTTTTTATAATTATTTTTCATATTTTAAGTTCATCTTTTTAGTACATTTATTTATGTCATTAATTAAATTTTAATAAAATAAAAAAATGTTTGTGCATTTTTTTACGTTATTTTTCACATTTTTAGTACATTTTTTTATGTCATTAATTAAATTTTTTAGGTCATAATTGCATTTTTTCTAAGGCATTTTTAGGTTTTTTTTGGGGCATAAAAATCCTCGCCCTACTAATGATATAAAAACAGCATAAAACTTTTCAAACACCTATCAATATAATTATTCAATCATTATAATGTTTGTATAGTTATATATTTAAGTTCAAAGCATAACAATGATACTATGAATATATTACACGTCATGAATAATATCACAATTTTTTTTTTTTTTTTGGCTCTGGGGGTGGGTGTAAACGCCTCCTCACCCCGAATGTACGCCGCTGATTGTGATCACTTCTTATTATCTGTGTAGCTATACACATAAAAGGTAACGAATAAGGCAGAATATCCGTTATCGTCAATATTTCAATATAGGCTTTTAACATGTTATTCGACATTATACTTGAATAAACTAATTATTGAAATATAATATCACTAATAACACTCACATAAAATACTTAAGATTTTATTTTTAAAACGTAATTTTGTTAATTTAAAAGAGGAAATATTTTAATATTTTTTATTCGAATAATTGTATAATGTATAATTTAATACCGATTACCACGTCCGGCTCTAGGTTTAAACAAACATGGGCGAAATTTAATTTTTGCCGCCCTTTACGTGTTAATATTTTATCAAATATTATTTTTTTTTATACATAAAAATTGTCCAGGAAAAATGCCGCCCTAGGCGTGGACCTATGTCGCCTACCCCTTGAGCCGGGCCTGCTGATTACCTCTTAGCAGTTAAAAACCATAGGGTACCCGAAAACCTCGACTACCCACCAAATCTGGGTATTACCCAGATAAACGGATTCCCGGGTTTCTTGATGCCCGAGTATTACCCACATAATATCAAGAGCACTACTTATTAGTGGTGGGTAGTTACTACTGTATTCGGTGTAATGTAACGATTACATTGGTGGAACGA